>NC_089581.1:14739332-15039332 GCF_019320115.1 Miscanthus floridulus | reverse complement strand
TGGGAACCTAATTAGTCAAAGTGATCAACATGAACAATGTTCCAAAAGACATTCTATGTGTAACTAAGTCACTTACAAGAGTTTTTAGCCACACCATACATTAGTCATACAAGAGTCAAGCAAGGTATGTACTGAAACAATGAAAAACACATGAAATGTTACAACTGTTTCATAGTCATGTTTCACTTGTTTCCTAATCTTGTTGCATAGTACTAACTAACTTTGTTTCACTAAGTGAGTGGCACATGTTGCACTTAAGTGTTGCACACTTTACATTTCATAAAGGAAACAACACACAAGAAACATAACGATACGTTGCAATGTTTCAAAGACATGTTTCATGTGATATAAGCTTGTGAATGAATGAATGATGCTCATGTTCATGAAATGCAGTGCAAATGTGAAAGCTAAACACCTGGGGTGTTACAACCCTCCCCCTTATAAAAATCTCGTCCTGAGATTTGAAAAGCGTACCATTGTTGATAGAATTCCTTATAACCATCCCTCAAATAATCTTCCCTTTCCCACGTTGCATCGCGTTCACTACCCTGATTACTCCATATGACTTTGTAGAACTTGACCACCCGACTCCGAGTCACTCGCTCACGAGTGTCAATCACTCGAACTGGCTTTTCTTCAAAGGTCAAATAAGATTTTAACTCGATATCCCCCAATGGAACTCTCTCTTCAGGGACGCGAAGATATTTCTTCAATTGGGATACATGAAAGACATTGAAGATAGCACTCATCTCAGGAGGTAATTGAACCTTGTACGCCACTTTACCACTTTGTCAAATGATTTCAAACGGACCAACATATCTCGGCGCAAGCTTTCGCTTCACACCAAAGCGTTGGACACTTTTCATAGGTGAGACTTTTAGATAAATGAAGTCTCCAACTTTGAACTCAATAGGTTTTCTATGTCGATCAGCATAACTTTTCTACCTAGCTTGAGCTACGGCCATGTGGGTTTGGATAGTACGGACTTGTTCCTCGGCTTCTTGAACAAAATCAATTCCATAATATCTCCTTTCACCGGCTTCTACCCAGTTCAACGAGGATCTACACTTCCGGCCATACAAAGCTTCAAACGGTGCCATCTTTATGCTCTCTTGATAACTATTATTGTACGAGAATTCAGCTAGGGGTAACCATTTTTCCCATGAGCCCTTAGCCGAGATGACACATACTCTCAACATATCTTCTAAGATCTGATTTACTCGTTCAGTTTGCCCATTGGTTTGCGGATGATAGGCAGAACTTCTTACTAGCTTAGTTCCTAATAATCCGTGCAAATGCTCCCAAAAGTGAGTACTGAACTGTGGTCCTCTATCCGAGACAATAGTACGAGGGATCCCATGTAGTCGAACTATCTGATTGAAGTACAACTCCGCATAGTCGGTTGGACGAAAGTCTATGCGGACATGAATAAAGTGTGCTAACTTGGTCAGTCGGTCCACAATCACCCAAATGGAGTTAAAATTCCTCTGAGTAGTAGGGAGTCCAACTATAAAATCCATACTTATCTCTTCCCATTTCCAACCTAGAATAGAGAGTGGCTGAAGTAATCCAGCTTTCATGTGCACAGCCTTGACCCGACAACAAGTGTCACACCTAGCCACATAAGCGGCTATCTCTTTCTTCATTTTGGTCCACCAAAATGAGGCTTTAAATCATGATACATTTTACTACTACCAAGATGAATAGATAGTTTAGAGGAATGAGCTTCGGATATGATTTGATTTCTAAGCTCTCTATCCTTCGGAACTACTAGCCTATCCTTGAACCATAACACGCCTTCCTCATCTACTTGAAAATGTTTGGTTTCTTGCTCTTTCATCTTGCGCTTGATGTGAAACACACCAGCATCTGTCTTCTGTAGCTTGATAATTCAACTCTGTAGAGTACAACTAACAGTGATGTTGTGAAGGACTGCAGGATGAAGGAGCTTTGACAAATGGACATCACTCTCAATCAATGAGTGGCAATGAGACTTTCTGCTTAAGGCATCCGCGACGATGTTTGCCTTGCCAGGGTGATAGTGCACTTAGAGGTTATAATCCTTGATCAACTCAAGCCATCTTCTCTGACGCATATTTAACTCTGGTTGAGTGAAGATGTACTTGAGACTTTTATGATCAGTGTAGATGTTGCACACATTGCCAAGTAGATAATGTCTCCAGGCCTTCAAAGCATGAACAACTGCAGCGAGTTCCAAGTCATGCGTTGGATAATTCACTTCATGCTTCTAAAGTTGGTGAGAGGTATAAGCAATGACTCTACCCTCTTGGATAAGAACACCTCCTAACCCAATACCTGATGCATCACAAAACACATCAAAAGGTTTCTCGATATCCGGTTGTGCCAAAACCGGAGCCGATGTTAGAAGAGTTCGCAGGGTATGGAAAGCCACATCACACTCAGGAGTCCCGACAAACTTCATGTCTTTTTCCAGCAACCGAGTCATAGGCTTGGCTATTTTAGAGAAATCCAGGATGAAGCGACGATAATAGCCAGCCAACCCCAGAAAACTCCAAACCTCATGCACCGAGATTGGAGCTTTCCAGTTCAATACTTCTTGCACCTTGGTGGGATCGACCATAATTCCACCATCGGACAACACGTGTCCAAGAAAAGGTACCTCACGAAGCCAAAATTCACATTTGCTGAACTTTGCATACAGCTGGTGCTCCTGCAATCTAGTTAGAACCACCCATAAATGTTCCACATGATCTTCTTCATTCTCAGAATAGACCAGGATATCATTTATAAATACCACCACAAATTTGTCCAACTCGGGCATAAACATTGAATTCATCAGATACATAAAATGTGCGGAGGCATTGGTCAATCCAAAAGACATAACCAGGTACTCATATAGACCATATCTTATAGAGAATGCGGTTTTTGGGACATCCTTAGGCTGAATTTTGATTTGATGATACCTAGATCTCAAATCAATCTTGGAAAAGACTTTTGCTTTAGACAACTGATCAAACACGATATCTATGCGTGGCAGAGGGTACTTATTCTTGATTGTAACTGCATTCAAGGATCTATAATCTACACACATGCATAGAGATTGATCCTTCTTCTTCACAAAGATAGCTAGGCACCCCCACGGAGATGAACTAGGGTGGATAAGGCCTTTCTTTAGCAGTTCATTCAACTGGGTCTTAAGTTTGGCTAGTTCATTAGGAGGCATTCTATACAGCCTTCTAGAGATGGGAGCTGTACCAGGAAGCAACTCTATCTTGAATTCTACTTCTCAATCCAGGGGCAATCTAGGCAAATCATCGGGGAAAACATCTGGAAAGTCACACACGACAAGGATATCTACCAGAGACTTTGCTTGCACCGCATTGGTCGTGTAAGAAAGATTGATATCCCTGGGTAATTGTACTAGAAAACCCTCCTGATTGCTAGGATCTCTGAGCATAACTACCCTAGTCGATGTATCGATAAGCACTCCATGACGGCTCATCCAGTTCATTCCCAATATCACATCAATACCTAGCCCCGGTAAAATTACCAGATCAACCTGATAACTTCGCCCCTCTATCTCAAATTGTACATCCCCAACTACTAGCTTAGTTGGGATAATACCACTGGCAGCCCTAATACAATAACCCTCACCCTCAATAGTATATGTTTTCTGCATAAACTTGGATGCAAATGCTGGACTAATGAAGGAATGCGAAGCACCTTAATCAAATAGTACAACTGCGGGGTGTTGGTCAATCAAAAATTTACCGGTAGTCACTACCTCCCCCGAAGGAATCTCAGTAATGTTAGTGTGGTTCACTTGTCCCTGACGGCCACCTTGGTAGTTGTTCTTCTTAGGGTAAGGACACTTTCTCGACCAGTGGCCTAGCTTGTTGCAATTCCAGCATGGCATGTTGCTTGGTGGCATACTGGAACTGCCTTAACTAGTAGTGCCCTTGGGAAGAGCAACTGTAAATGCCTTGCGAAACCCAGTCTTGGCGGGATTCTTCTTCTACGGTGGGCGAAACTTGGCAGCTAACGCTGGAGGACGGAATGGAGCCCTCTGTGCGATGGGAGCCTTAGATTGTGAGGTGCCCGCCTCATAGGCCCTCTTACGACTTTTTAAAGCCGCATATGCAGTATTGTTGTTCTCTTGCGATAAGGCGTCACTCACAAACTCATTAAAATGAGCACACTTGCAATTTCCCATGGTCTTCATCAGTTTGGGGCTAAGTCCCCGCTTGAAGCTAGCAATCTTCTTGGCATCAGTGTCCACAAACTCGGTAGCATACCTTGCAAGGTTGTTGAAAGCTTGCAGGTATTCATTCAGGCTCTTGTTCCCCTGAGTCAGCTTCATGAATTAGGTATGCTTGATCGCCATGAGACTAGGAGGAATGTAATTTCCCCTGAAAGCAGACTTGAACTGATCCCAAGTGATTTGGGCATTAGCGGGCATAGTGCACCGATGATGACTCCACCAAATGCCAGCTGGCCCATGCAGTTGGTGTGATGCGTACTTAGTTTTTAGCACTTCAGTCAAGCAGAGCAGACGGAACTTCTGCTCGAGAGTATTCAACCACTCATCAGCTTGTAGAGGCTCCTCAGCCTCCTTGAAGATGCGGGGGTTTCGTGTCAAGGAAATCCTTGAAATCACTGTATTGATTTGGTTCCGGCCCTTAGCGGGGACCACGGCCATCACGATTCACAATCATACGGAGGGCCTCAGCCATAGTGCGCTGTCCTTCCACAAGCATTGCTATCAATTCCGTGGGTGTGGGTGGTGGTGGCGGTGGAAGATCATCATCATCACACGCACCGGTGGAACGAGTATGAGGCATCTGCACAATGCGCAACTAGTAATTATTGATGATGTCAGCACATTGGAGAGGAACAATATAATCGTGCCAAACTGAATTTCACAATTTCTCTCAAATTTTAACCAGAGCTTCTACTAAGCAATACTAGCTTACCCACAAAATTTCACAATTTTTGGATCATAGAAACTCAAGTTATGATTTAAACAAGTTTGCATGCATTCAAAAACACTTTTTAAGTTCCTATTTAATTCATCCAAAACTTCTACATAAAGTGCTCAAGACATATTTTTCTTAAATACTAGACCTAACTGTGAGTCTAACAAAATTGGAAGTACTCAATTTGGATCTACCAATTTGGAGTTACAAAATTTACAAAACAGCACTAAAAACTAGAATTTTTGAACTATCTTCTCGAACTCAGTCACTGACGTGGGGGACCCGGTTGTCAGCCGGACCCACCGGTCAGCGAGACGAAACAGAGGAGGCGGCGTTTGATGGCGCGGCGGTGGTCTTGCTCGCCGATGGCGAGGACTCCGGCGACACCACGACTACCTACATGATCTACGCGAGGAGAGGAACCGATTGGTGCTACTAGCTAGAGCTACGACCTAGCAAGGGAGCTTGCCGCTGGTGATGGCGGCACGGCAAAGCTCCGGCGCGAGCTGCCGGTGACGACAAGCCATGGCTGGCTCAACCGAGCACGACATGAGCTACAGGAGGTCGCCATGGTGCTATCCCAGCAAAGAGAAGAGGAGGGGAGGGTTCCTAGCTACCCAGACCACGGTGGCCTCAACTCCGACGAGGGCACACTCATGGTGGTGGTGGCTGGAATGGTGAATGCGCTCTTACCAACGCTCAAACAGCTCGGCTAAGTGGTGGAGAATGGAGAGGCGAACACGGCGGAGCCACAAACGAGCTGGCCGACACGTTTTTGCGGTGGTGCGTGAGCTAGGCGACGGCAAAGCAGGAGCGGCAATGGCGAAGCGGCTGCTTGCTGGCTGCGCTTGCTGTGGGGAGCAGAGAAATGAAAAATGGGATGGTGAGCAGGTCAGGCAGGTGTGCGGGGGTGTGCACATCGTGGTCGGCCATGCCAGGACGCCCGCGGCACGTGGCAGCGCGCTCAGGCGACCGGCGATGGGTGGCGCCACGTGGCAGTGATTTTCTGAAATCAGACAGTCACTGTAGCACGCCTAAAACTCTGATTCAGTTAACATTCGACACCTGACAGCGAAGATTGATAGCGTTTGATTCCTCAATTTGTGGCGAATCAGTGGAAACAATGTACATGAAAGTTGTAGAGTTATAGTAGGGCTACAACTTTGGTTTAGAAATCAACAGCCAGTTCTCCATGGATCAAGAGTTATATCAAGCCAAAGTTGGCCCATTCAAACTGAAATTGCATTTAGGACTTAGCAAAATTTTCAAGTGTTGAATCAGCTTTCAATTCTGACTTGTGGGTCCTTTTTGAACATGTTTTGCACATTTTCATGACTTGTCTTCTAAACAAAGTTTGTTCCTTATAAAATTTACTACAACTTTGTTTTAGGTTGCTCAGACATGCAAACATCCTAAGCTACACTTTTTAAATAGTCAAACCAAAGGGTTCAGGGGTCAAATTTGGTCAAACCATGACTTGGGAACCTAATTAGTCAAAGTGATCAACATGAACAATGTTCCAAAAGACATTCTATGTGTAACTAAGTCACTTACAAGAGTTTTTAGCCACACCATACATTGGTCATACAAGAGTCAAGCAAGGTATGTACTGAAACAATGAAAAACACATGAAATGTTACAACTAGTTTCATAGTCATGTTTCACTTGTTTCCTAATCTTGTTGCATAGTACTAACTAACTTTGTTTCACTAAGTGAGTGGCACATGTTGCACTTAAGTGTTGCACACTTTACATTTCATAAAGGAAACAACACACAAGAAACATAACGATACGTTGCAATGTTTCAAAGACATGTTTCATGTGATATAAGCTTGTGAATGAATGAATGATGCTCATATTCATGAAATGCAGTGCAAATGTGAAAGCTAAACACCTGGGGTGTTACATTAGTCTTCACTAGGTGGAAAGTTTGAGAGTTGCTCAAAACTTTAAATTGTGAATTAATGCTACTATTTGACTCTTTGTTTATCAGATATGGACATGTATCGTTGTGTAGATTAGAAGTCATCTTATTGTGCTAGGTTGCATATCCTTTTGTCTGAGCTAGCTGTGTGGTGCTTGACTCTGTCTTGCTCGTACAGTCAGGTGCGGCTCTGCCGCACAGCAGCAAGCACATGTGTGCATAAACTGTCATTTGCATCACGTTTTACATACCTAACACAGTATGTAGCACCCCATAGGAGCTTAGATGTAGGGGGAGCCCCATCACTTTCACTAAAATGTGAATCTTGGCTTCTTATGTCAATTTGAGAATTCAATTCTCTATTCACATATTTAGGGGGAGACTCTACACCCATGGCTCAAAAAGTCTTAGTATTTATTTCATATCTTTTATAAGCTCTAATTGGGTTGCCATCAATCACCAAAAAGGGGAGATTAAAAGTGCAGTCATGTCTTAGTTGTGGGTTTTGGTGATAATGACCTCGCAATTAGAGAACTAATAAGATTTATCAAAATGACAAGTAGGGAATTTATATTCAAGGATACTACACAAAATGGAGGAGCCCCTAACTACAAATATAGATAGGCTTCAAAATCAAAGGAGGTTTAAATTCTTTTATATATTGAATTTGAGTATAGGAAAAGCCATACTATAAAGGGCACAATGCTTAAGCTAATCTGTGCTACCAAGTGCTCAAACAACCATATGTATCCTCATATTCATAGCCAAGATAGTCTACACTTCACTATTATCCTTACTATCTTACGGGGTGCGAGCTCTGACTCACCCAACCCAATACATGCGGGCTTCGGTTCGTCTGACCCCTTGGGTACGGGTTCTGGTTTGCCTGACCCTTTGGTCGCGGGCTCCATCTTGCCCGACCCCAAGGTCATGGGCTCCATCTCACCTGACCCTTTGGTCATGGGCTCTGTCTCGCTTGACCCCAAGGTCACGGGCTCTGTCTTGCCTGACCCTAAGGTCGCAGGCACTAGCTCACCCGACCCTTTAGGTCGCGAGCTTTGTCTCGCCCGACCCTAAGGTCATGGGCTCCTAGCTCTCCTAACCCTTTAGTCGTGGGCTCCAGCTCACCCGACCCATTGGTGGTAGCCTCGTCTTGCCCGACCTCAAGGCCACAGATCTTCGTCTCGCCCGACCTCTTAGGTGCAATGTCCGTTGGGGCTAGGGGTATATATACCTTTTATTTTTCTCCCCAATGGCTATCTACAATTTAAGTGACCTGTTGGGGCCTGGGGTATATATACCTCTCCCTTTCTTTCCCAATAGCAACGAGCCATCCTGCTCCCTTCTTCCTCACTTTAGCACACTCAAAATAGAGCAGGAAGCTCTCTCTCTCTCACTCCATTGTTGACCTCAAGCCCCTAAGCAAATCTATTGATTTCCCCATCAATCCTTGAGGGATAAGGGTCCAAAACTTAATAAGAGAGCATATCCATTGATTCCAAACTCTAAAGAGCACTTGGTTCATATTTTAGCCAGGTGGTTGTGTTTGTTACTCTTGGAGCTTGGCTCCTAGCTGGCTAGAGCATCACCTGATGAGCTTGCCAACTTATGTGGTAGCCCTAGGAGGTTTGTAACCACCTCTTGCAGCAAGTAAAATCACCCCTCATCTCAAGAGTTCACTCTCTTGACTTGAGAATGAGGTAGGGTTTCAAATCCCTAAGCCTTAGTGGTATACCTCAATAACGTGGACTTAGGCAAGCCTTGGTGGCGAGCTAAACCACGAGATAAATCCTTGTGTCATCATGTGCTTGTGTTGCTACACTTGTGTTCTTGTTGTTGTTGAGGTGATTTCTAGGATTGAGGCCTATCTACTTATGTGTGGTGTTCCCACCACTTTTAGCTATCGAATCTGTGATTTACCACCCTATAGGAAGCTAAGAAATTTACCTGATCTAAATTTTGTTGGGTAGATTTTGAACTATGAACTAATATCTCCTGTAGGTGCAGGTAGTACCATGCTCAAACAACAGTAGTGCCACTGGTGAATTTGACTTTGGTTTGAGTTGAATTGTTATAGGCCTATTCACCCCCTCTAGGCGTACCAGAGATCCTACAGGTTGTAGGGTCTGGTTCTACGCAGTTTGGTTCAAGAAATAGTAATTGTTGGGATCTAAGGGTCGCTGGTTGAATGGGTGACATGTGGCGACATCCTATGGTTTGAACCTTCACTATAGATGGTCCGAAACCTTGGTTTGAAGCCTCGGTCCTAGGCCTCCCTGAGGGCATAATAGCTATAAGTTTTTGGGGGCTCTATAAATAGAGCTTGGGTGTGTTTGCCTCACTCTTTTGGTCATTCTTACATGAGATAGAATCCTTTGAGCTAAACAAAGACCCTCCCACTCATCTCCTTACTTGATAGTGCAAATCAAAGTGATATTGAGTGATTCCAAGTTCATTTGCTTGAGTGGTTGCATCTAGTGGCACTTGGGGATCAATTTGCTATGGTTTTCTTGTTACTCTTGGTATTTGTCGATGCCTAGACTGACTTGGAGCAGTGGAGGAGTGTTGGCAAGAGTTGGTGATTGTTCTTGGCCACCTCCCTGATGATTATGAGGGGTTCTTGTGCCTTCCTCGACTGAAGCACAAAAGGCAACTCTAGTGGATTACGCATAGCTTATGGATCCTCATCTTGTGTTGGTTGTGTGGCACTTGGTTGCAAGTTAGGCGTGTGATGACTATTAGCGCGTGAACCTCCAAGTGGGTGAATCGCTACAACAGGGATGTTGCTTGCTGGTAAGCAAGTGAACCTCAGAGGAAAAATCATTCTGTCATCTTGTCTCCAGGGATATTCATTATGATTGGTTGATTGCCACTTGCCATGGCGGTATAACTCTCACTACCTCTCTTGCACTTACTTTCATATACTTGTTTAGTCAAGCTCTTTAGTGTACTAGTTTTGAGAGCTTGTTAGTTTGGTTAGTGAGGTTCTTTAGTTAGTCTTTGAGAGCTCACTAACTTAGAGAGTAGTGACTTAGCCTTTGTGTGATATAGTGATCATAGCCAACTAGAATTATGGATAGATGGCTTGCATTTTTAGTAGGCTAGCGCAACACTCGCTTTGCCACTTAATTATCTAACCACTTGGCTTAAATGTTGTTGTAGAATTTTTTTATAGGCTATTCACCCCCTCTAGCCATTTAGGACCTTTTCACCGGACCCTGGCTAGAGTCCAATTGGCCCCCCGAGGCACCAACAACTATTTGAGACTCGGGGTCTCTATAAATAGAAGAGGGACATCTTGGGCTCACTCTCTTGCATATTTTCATCAGTGATACATCCTTGTGAGCCCAAGCAAAGACCTCCCACTCATCTCCTTTATTGATTCATCATCAAAGTGAGACTAGAAGTGATTCCTAGTGCATTTACTTGAGTGATTACATCTAGTGGCACTTGGGGATCATTGTGGTTGTAGATTTCTTATTACTCTTAGTGGTTGCCATCCACCTAGATGGCTTGGAGCAGTGGAGGAGCATTAGCACGAGTTGGTAATTGTTCAGTGGCCATCTCCTGGTGATTTGTGAGGGGTCTTGTACCTTCCTAGCGGAGAGCCAAAAGGTAACTCTAGTGGATTGCCTGTGTCATTAAGTTACCTTGTTTGTGGGTAGGTTCTTGTGGCACCCTAGTGGTGGGCTAGGTGTGTGATACCTATTAGCCGCCGAACCTCTAAGTGTTGGTCAACACAAGGACGTAGCTTGTTGGCAAGCAAGTGAACCTCAGGATAAATCTTGGTGTCATCTCTTGGTATTCTTATTGTAATTGATTGTCTCTTGCTGGCATTGGTAACACTTTCTATCACTTGTATTACATTCATACTCACTTGTGTAGTGGTAGTTGTAGTTTGAGTAGAGTAGCTCTCTTGCTAGTTAGTTGAGTAGCTATTTAGCTTCTTGTTAATTGTTTGCTAGCACAACTAGTGTAAGTTAGTGACATAGCTCTTGAGTGCGCCTAAAGATCATAGCAACTAAAATTGTTGGTATAGGTGGCTTGTAACCTTTGTATAGCTAGAGCAAAACTTGCTATCGCCATTTGTTATACTGATAATTTTGCTCTAGTGAATTTGTAGAGAATTTTCATAGGCTATTCACCCCCTCTAGCCATTTAGGATCTTTCACATAGGTAGCTAGGAAATTGTTTCTACTATTTGAGAACTCATCCACTCCTCCACCTCTTGAGAGTTAGCTTGTTGTTATTGTTTCTAAAAGTCACTTTGCATAACTAGGCTATGCTTCGAGGAAAATTTGTTCCATCATTTCTTACTAGGCCTTTCTCAACTAGTTGAGGATAGAGAGTGTTAGGTAGTCAACCCCAAATGATGGATCTAGATGTCATGACACCAATTTACTAAAGTAATGTATCCATTATCCTATTATTGATACAACTATCCTTGCAGTCTTATGTAGTGATGTGGCTATTGGTGCAGTCTTGTGTGATGTTTTGCAACTAGGATCTAGCAGGAATGATTAAATATTAAATATATCTATTGTATACTTATACAACATTGAATGGTATCCCCTTGAATCAAGTATGCTTGACTAGTGAAAGGGTAAGCAGATGGGTCAAAATGTGCATTGCTTCAGACAACATGATCAACCTAGGATATATTTGTTTATACCAATTGATAACTTTCCCCTTTATCAAGAATAAGCTCCTTGTTATTACTACCAAAAATAAATTTGCGTTACAAGACTCTGGTCAAAGCAAAATTTATGTCATCCTTTCTTTTGAGGCCTTTGTCAACCTGCAGAGGGAAGAGAGCATCAGGTGGTCAATTGAAGGAAGGACCTAGAAGTCATGCACCAACTTCATAAAGCGGTGTATCCTTTATACTATCTTAACAATGTGGCTACCAGTATGGACCTTTGTGATGTTTTGCAGCTAGGAATTTGACAAGTATGGTTAAATCTTACATATATTCATAATCCATAAAAGGGACATCAGTTTTATCTTGATTGCTACGTATTACTTTACTAAGTGGACTCAGGCGGTTCTTTGAAGAATATGACACATAAGAAGGTAATTGAGTTTATTACTAATCATATCATACATAGATTTGATATCCCTCAAGCATTAACTATAGATCAAGTGACATCATTTGTATCAGAGGAGGTACGAGATTTTGACAAATTATATAAAATCAAGTTGCTTAATTGATCTCAATACTATGCTCAAGGTAATGGCCAAGTTGAGTCTAGTAATAAGACTTTGATCAAGCTCATCAAGAAAAAGGTTGAGGATAATCCAAGGAGGTGACATGAGATTTTGTCTGAAGCTCTATGGGTGCATCGCATATCTAGACATGGTGCTACAAAGGTCACTCTTTTTGAGTTGGTATATGGACAAGAGGTTGTGTTACCTATCAAGGTGAATTTGGATGCATATAGACTTGCTAAACAAAATTATTTATACGCTACTATGTACAATGATTTAATGATGGATGATATCGATGAGGTGACCGATAAGAAAATCAAAGCTCTTAAGGATATGGAGAAAGACAGCTCGAGTTGCCCAAGCCTATAATAAGAAAGTTAAAAGCAAATCATTCCAAGTTGGGGATTTAGTGTGGAAGACCATACTACCACTTGGGACAAAGAGTAACAAGTTTGGCAAGTGCTCACCAAGTTATGAAGGTCCTTACAGAGTGATCAAAGTAATATTTGGGAATTCATATCTACTAGAGACATTACAAGGTGAAATCTCCCAAGAGCAATCGACGAAAGGTATTCGAAAAAAATATTTTTCAAGTGTTTGGCAAGAAGCCTAGAGTGCTCTCCAAACAATGATCGATACATATATCGCCCTTAGAACAAATATGGTCGATGTATACACATCGCCTTTAGATGCTAGATAGGCGATGTGTTGGGCACCATTGCTATTTAGTGTTTTTATATTTTTAGGTTCATACTTCATTCACCTAAAAATAGGGGGCATATGTTGACACACAAAAATGTGCTAATATGGAACATGGGATAGACCATAAAGTTTCCAACATCAAGAATGTGCCAAAAAATATTTGGGACGACATAATCCAAAGCACCAAGCGAAAAGGAAGAAAAAGAAGAAGATGGAAATCCCCCTGTTGAACCGGCCTAGCCAGTTGCCCTAATGCAAAACCGGCTAGGCCAGTTCGCCTGCCTTTCCCTTGGATCTATTTTTGGCATGGGAAACTTGGAGAATGCATTTTGGACTTATTTCAACCACCCCCTCTATATATATAAGAGGATCACGGTCGATTGAGGATCCCAACTTCTAATGTCAAAAACACAACACATATCCTCTTTTGCCTTACTTTCTCTCTACCTTGATGTTTGTCATGTCTCCCGGCGAGATTTGGCAGTGTTCTTTATGGCCTTGCCGACCCTAGGACACCCTCCACGTGCTCCTCATCGATGGGTCTTCTCGAGAGGTGTTTGGTAGTCTACCACAAGAAGAACAGGCTCAACATCAGCCAACCGGTCTTTAGACTAGTTTTGTTGATCCGCTACATTCTTACTGCGATCATGGTCTTTTGTCGACCATGGGTGTGCTAGCTCTTGCTGGTGTGTGATCCGGATCCTATTCGATGTCAACAATAAGATTCTTGGGAATTTGATTTGTTAGCATATCTATAGATTTGTTTTTTGATTGAATAGTTTTGCTAAATGGTAAAAAAACAACTCTTATTGCAGACCCTTATACAGTCAGGACGTGAGCATAGATTAATGTTATAGGAGATTGGTGTGATTAGTGCTGTAACATTAGCATACCATTGGGTAATTAGTCGTTTGCATAGTCGTCTTAGTGGTATTGTTGGAGCTGACTTGCACAAGGAAATCTTTTCTATGACACCTAGAGATGAGAAAGAGTTCGAGTGGATAGTTTAAAAAGACTTAAATTTATTGTTGACATCATGACACTGATGGAGCTTGATGAATGCAGTATTTTTTTTTGTCTTTACTTATAAACTGAACTGCTGAGATCTAATTTCCATTATGCATAATGAGACTTGGCAAGCTGTAGTGAGAGATCACCCTTTGTACGACATGTGTCCTTTGTTTTTCAACAAGGTACGAAACAAATCTATAGCTATTGTACATCCAACTTATGAATTGATTTCTAATCTATTTTTACTTTTCAGCTAGCTGAGTCTATGGCTGAATTCTCTACCAACATAGCTCTTGCGTGCTTTAGAGCCTCTCTCTATATGAACAAACATTAATTTATGTAGTGTTTGCAACAAAATTAGCTGCATACATGTAGTCTGTTCCCACCTATCATATAGAGGATGGTGGAGAACCATGCTTTGACAGTCGTGCACTTATACGAGATTCTCTTGGACTTGTACGACGTTATGTTCTGCAAGCAAGCCACTAATCTTAAGAAAACTAGGGAGCTACTGATGCGCTATGATATTCTTTTTGTGTAGGATATCGACCCTCAGGTTCACGCACAACATATACAATATTACTATACTACTATATTTTCTAGCTAATTTACTAAGTGAGGTAATAAGTATGTGTTTGTGTGTAGGATTACATTTATGGGGTAAGTGATGCTGATGCCAACGACTTGTTGCTTATGCTAAACACCCAGAATTCCGAGGTCCGAGCCTTCTGTAGTAGATCCGAGCCTTCTATGATAGGTCCGAGCCTTCCACGATAAATGGATGTAGGGTGTGAGCAATAGTGTTGGCAGTTCTTTGGGCATGCATGTTACCGACAGTTATTATTTACCAGGACTTTCTATAGTTATCTAGATATGTTTGATCACTGAATATCTGCAAGTGTATTAACAAAGTCATATGGAAGTGAGTTCTTAGCATAGTACAAGTTATCTTGATCTTGGAAGTAAGTTTGTTGTGGCATATTATAATGGATGTGTTGGTTTAGCCAACAAAATAATAAGAGAGCGAAGGAGAAAAGAATGGAGAGAGCCAAACGAGTGATTAGCTAAGAGTTCCTCTCCACCTCCCCATCTCCTTTTATAGGAAAGGTGAGATGGTCTTTATTGTCTACCTCTCCTCTCCTCTTTGGTAGGTTAAGTACGGTAATCTTTGAGAGGTGTGAATCTTGCTTGGCATACAAAGGGAAGAGAAGTGGTTGTTTGGTTTGGTTGGAAGCATGGTAGTCTATAGGCACACGATCCATAATGACCTAGATAGTCTCTATTCTTTGCCTCTCATCTTCTCTCCTCTTCGGTAGGTTAGGTATGGTAATCTTTGAGAGGTGTGAATCTTCATTGGCATACAAAGGGAAGATAAGTGGTTGTTTGGTTTGGCTAGATGCACTGGCAGTCTATAGGCACAAATATGGCACCAAACATATGGAGAAATTTCCTTATTTGGCATTGCAAAATGACGCAATTCCTTATTTAGCACTGAAAAGATAAAAGTTCTCTAATATAGCACCAGTGCATCACTTGGGTGGGGGTTGTTCCTGAGGATCTTCATCTTGTTGAGGGTTGTAACAGAACCGACCAATTATATGAGATTAAGGAAATCTTCTGCTGAAGCACATAATTTAGCAAACTTAAGCCCATATAACCCGGTAGTCCATGAAACCACAAAGGATTTCAAACCAATCGACATACAAACCAAGATCGTACAAGTTTAGCAAGTGCCATCACATGTTACATAAAGTTCACAATCACAATTGGGTACATCAGAGTTTAGAATATAAAGTCATTACAAACCAAGTTCAATCCGAGATAGCGGAAGCAAATAGTTTTAAAGCCACACATACACTTTTAGTTCAGATACAATGCCAGTAGGTAGTCATCTCCAACAAAACCATCAGAAGAGAGATATGGAGTGACCATTGCCCTTGGTCCTAGTTGTCACCCATCGCTGGGTACAGGCAGTTAATGCAATAGCCATAGTACATTTGACCATCTGCAACAACAATGGGAACAACGCCCTGAGTACGAGAAGGTACTCAGCTAGACTTACCCGTATTAAACCAAAATAAAGCAACTCCAAGGATTATGCAAGGTTTTCTTTAGTGGGCTAGCTGACTGGTTTGCGAAAAGCATAAGATATCATGAAGAAACCATTTTAAATACTTTGCATCATCTTTATTATGACCTATCCATCTAGGTAAGCAACTATACTATAGCAATCACTTGATTAACTAATAACATCCAGTTACCAGCTTAGAATTAGCATATCTCATACCATCTAGATAACCATCATTGTTCTATAATAATTACTACGATGCCGTAGCTCGAGTCAAGTGCTCACTATCCAGGAGCGATGGCGATTCGAATTGATTCCTAACCAGCAGATTATTTATTCCTCACACAAATCATGCTTCCCCTGCCAGGGTAGCTTAGATCACCAAGGACACTATTCAGGTAGCCACGGGACAATCTGGAGCCACAGTACCTAGGGACTGCCCGACTGCCAGGAATCAAGGTGCACCAGCCCTTGGGCTCACTCTTCGCGTCCCTGTCATACCCCCATCAGCACCAATATGCGCACCCATGTAGATCCTAGCCCAAATAGTGTGACTAGCTTCATGGTCGAAAGGTACTTTATTTGGCCAACTAAATGTGAGGCATGCGTTCAACATGACAAGAGGGACGAGCAACGATTGGTCCTTAATTGACATAAACGGAAACTAACAGCACCCCAGAACCCTATCTGGTTGCCTCCAACTTTTTCTGTCTGATCTCCAATTATCCATCACACATGGTTAATTCCAGGATATCATTCTTTCCATAGCTAAATTCTTCTAGTAACCACCTATAATGTAGGTGACCAGATATCACCAATCGCTACCAGTCTAAGCAAGGCTAAGCAGTTATTTGATCCTAACCTAATAGGGTAAAAAGGTAATAAGGTAGGCAAGGATAGTAATAAATGCATCAACGGTTTCAATCAACCCCTACAACTTAATGCAACAATATATAAACTCATATATAGAAATAATTGCTTTTATAAAGTAGGAGACTTAGAATGCTCCAGGGCTTGCCTCATTCGAACGAACTAGGTTGATGATCCACGCACTCGGGCAAGTCCTCTCCTGGCTCCTCTTCCTCTGGCACCTCCTGTGCCTAGACTTCTTGCGGGTCTGTCCCGGTCTGCTCTTTCTAAACTACTACTAGCAACTCCTCCTGCAATCCTGTACGATGCAGATGTATGAGTGCTAATGCATAGGTGCATCGAAAGAGATGACATGTAATGATCATGATGCATGAAATATAGATGAACATGTTTAACTTTATTAGACATAGTAGAAGTAAAGCCCTTCTACAAGGTAGCCAATATCATCCAAGAACATGTACTACTATACTACTACTACAACCACTGTACTAACATGCCAAGTCACCACAGCAAGTTAAGGTGCTTCAAAGTTACACCAAAGCAAACATTATTAACTAAACATGCATTAAAGAAGATTATTTTATTTCATTTTAAACTAGGAAATACAATAGCAACATATATTTTTGGTGCTCATAAAAATTTGAGAAAATTATAGTAGTATAGTACTACTCTAAGTAGGCTACCATAAAATTTTCATTGCATTTAGATAAGTATAACAGCCTACACAAAAATGACAAGCTATGGTGGATAATTGAGCATGAAAATACTTTGTACTACGAAAAGTGTCAAACAATAGATTTGGTATTTTTCACATGATCTACATAGCATACAATCATTGTACAAAAAGTTTCACCTACATGTATTATTCATATTTTTAGCCCTAGCAATTTTACAAGAAATCAACAATTAATACACATAACATACCTAGCCATATTTTTCCACATAACATGCATGACATATATTTTTCACAGAAAGTACATCTCAAGAATAGATCAACCAAATTGGAATCATATTTTTCTGATATATATAGGATTTACTAAACATTTTACAAGATATCAGCAATATCAAGAATTAAATAAAGCTCTACATTAAAGTATCTAAAAAATGACATGCAATATTTTTAACAGATAGATCTAGTCACAAGAAACCTAGTAAAACTTATTTCAATAAATTTGGAGCTATTTTGAGCAAGTTATGACTTTTTGGAAACATTTAACATTTTCTAGAAAATCATTTCCTAAATCCTTTTAAAATCAACCGATGAAAACGCTGGGTGCACCCGGACCCGAGTCAGGGCGCTGACGAGCGGGGCTCCGTGGGTTAACGACCCCACCTATCGGCCAGACCGAAATAAGGGGCGGCGCTGACCGGCGCGTTTTCGCCAACGGCGAGGTTCCCAGCGAAACGGAGGGCACCAACGTGCTCCCCACGTCAAATCGTGTCGGATAGAGGTGAATATGGAGGGGCGGGTCACCGGAGCAAGGCTCGCCAATGGCAATGGCGGAGTGGCAGCGCTACCTCGCGGTGCGCTGGCCATTTCTAGCTATGGCAAGGTCCGGTGAGGCGCACGTGAGCACGGCAAGGTGACGGCGGACCCGAAGCGCGAGAAAGGGAGGAGAGAGAGAAAGCAGAGCGGGGCCGTCTACACGGAGCCGAGCTCCAGCGAGTGGATGCGCATGGGAGAGAGAAGGGAAGAAGCGAAAGGGGCCCGCGGCCACTACCTTCTCCTCGCTAGTGACGAAGGCAAGCGCAAAGCTGTAGCGGTGCGGGAAGGAGCTGTGCTGGCGCGCAACGGTGAAGCTCAGCGGGCGCGGGAATGGCACGGTGGCTGCTGTGGCTTGCTGCTGCTGCTGCTACAAGGCGAGAGAGCAAATAAGATGGAGGAGGGGGAGGCAGGATGGAGTGGGGTGTGCACGGTCAGACAGCCTTGAAGGCGGAGCACGACCGATCGGAGTGGGCAGGCCGGTGGTGCCGCGCGGCATGCTCGCCGGCGCATGGCCGCCACGCGGCATGCGCGCTCTGGCGCGGTCGGAGCATGGGCGCAGCGCGCTAGCAGGGGAGAGGGAGGTGTGGCACGGAGGCAGGCCGGGCAAGGTGCGGGGCAGGCCGGGCCGGCTTCGCGAACTAGGCCGAAAGGGAGGCGGCGGCCCGTTAAGGAAAATAAAATGATTTTCTTTTTATTTCTTAAATAATCAGAACTAAAATTCCATTTTGAGTCATTTAAAATCATTTTCACAAGTTGGTGTAAAAATGAAAGTTGTTCCATTTTTATAGATCTACAACTTTGCTTTTATGACCAAAGTCAAATTCTAAATAGATTTTGAATTACAAATAAAAATCAATATTAATTCAAAACCATTTTTTTGGAAGATTATTTTCAAAAGCAAAATTTGAGAAAACTTTGAATATACACCTTGCTCCAAAATGCATGTGAAACATTTCTAAATCATTTGTACTCCCAAACAATCATGTTAAACATTATTACTAGCACAAACATGACTCAGGTTCATTTAAACAGTAATGCAACATACATGTTTCACGAGCATGTTTCATATCTATATTTCATGTCATGTCTATGAATGCATAATAATGATTATGCTCATGATTTGCAAAATGTTAATGCATGTTTAACACCGAGGTGTTACAACCCTCCCCACTTATAAGAATCTTATCCCGAGATTTTGAGTTACGAACCATTTGTTATAAAAATCCTTATAAGCATTTTGCAGATATTCTCCTGTTTCCCACATCGCATCACCATCATCGTGATGACTCCACTGTATCTTATATGTTCTCACCACTTTATTCTGAGTGACTTGGTCCTTAGTGTCCAAAACTCGAACCGGTTGCTCACGGTATTCCAAGTCTGATTTGAGCCGAATGCTCTGAGGTTCTATTCTCTCTTCCAGAACACGCAAGCACTTCTTCAACTATGATACATGGAAGACTGGGAAGATCGAACCCATCGCTTCTGGTAACTATAACTTATAAGCCACGGGACCCTTCTTCTCTATGATCTTGTATGCTCCTACAAATCTAGGAGCAAGTTTTCTCTTTACTCCAAACCGTGGTACTTTCTTCATTGGAGTAACCTTCAGGTAAACATAGTCACCTAACTCAAACTCAAGCGGTCTCCTTCTCTTATCGGCATAACTCTTCTGGCATGACTATGCTGCTTTCATGTTTTGTTGGATAATACGGACATTTTTCTCAGCCTCGTCAACAAAATCAGGTTCCATAAAACCTTCTTTCTCTAGGCTCAACCCAATTCAATGGTGTCCTACATTTCTTACCATACAATGCTTCAAATGGAGCCATCTTGATACTCTCTTGGTAGCTGTTGTTGTAAGCGAACTCTGCCAAAGGTAACCATGATTCCCATGAACCCTTAGACGATAACACACAAGCTCTAAGCATATCTTCTAGAACAACATTAACTCACTCTGTCTGCCCATCTGTCTGTGGGTGGTAAGTTGTACTCCAAATCAAGCTTGTACCCAAACCTTTATGAAGATGCTCCCAAAAATGAGCAGGTAAACTGTGACCCATGGTTAGACATGATAGTCTTTGGTATACCATGTAATCGGACAATCTCTACAATGTACTTCTTAGCATACTGAGGTGGTCGAAATATTGTTTTTACTGGTAAAAAGTGAGCTAATTTGGTAAGGTGATCTACAATTACCCAAATCGAATCATTCCCCTTTTGTGTGGTGGGGAAACCGGTGATAAAATCCATACTTATATCATCCCATTTCCAATCTGGTACTGACAAAGGTTGCAACATTCCTATGGGTCTCATGTGAAGAGCTTTCACTCTACAACACATGTCGCAACGAGCAACATACGCTGCAATCTCCTTCTTCATCTTCATCCACCAATAACGAGGTCTCAATTCTTGGTACATTTTATTACTTCCAGGATGGATAGATAGCTTAGAATGATAAGCTTCATCCATCAATTTGTTCTTGAGCTCTCGATCTTTAGGTACAACCAGACGGTCCTTAAACCATAACACTTCTTGTTCATCCACTCTAAAGTGCTTGGTCGATTCTTTCTTCATTTTCTCCTTGATATGGAATATTCCCTTATCTATTTTCTGACCCTCAATGATCTTGCTTTCCAAGGTACAACTAACCTAGATATTATGCAACATAGTAGGATGCAACAAATTGAACCCATCTTCAAACAATGGTTGCACAACAAGAGACTATGACTTCCTATTTAAGGCATCTACCACTACATTTGCCTTTCTCGGATGATAGTGCACATTCAGATTATAATCCTTTATTAGCTCTAACCATCTTCTTTGTCGCATATTCAACTCAGACTGAGTAAATATGTACTTGAGACTCTTATGATCTATAAAGATATTGCACACATTCCTAAGCAAGTAGTGTCTCCAAATCTTTAGAGCATGCACAACAGCCGCAAGCTCTAAATCGTGCATAAGATAGTTAACCTCATGCTTCCTCAACTAACATGAGGCATAAGCAATGACCCTTCCATCTTGCATCAGAACACATCCTAAACCATTCTTTGATGCATCGCAAAACACATCAAATGGCTTCTCTATATCTGGTTGTGCCAGAACAGGAGCGATGGTTAGCAAATTCTGCAAGGTGCAGAAAGCTGCCTCACACTCCTTTGTCCAAACGAACTTATGATCCTTTTGTAGTAAACTTGTCATTGGCTTGGCAATCTTCGAGAAGTCCGGTATAAAATGACGATAGTAACTGGCTAATCCAAGAAAACTCCAAACCTCATGAACTGTGCTTGGTGCCTTCCAGTCCATAACCTCTTGTACGTTACTAGGATCCACTGAGATTCCATTCGTAGATAGCACATGACCGAGAAAAGGAATTGTCTTCAGTCAGAACTCATATTTACTAAACTTAGCATACAGCTGGTGATCTCTGAGTCTAGTCAAGATAATTCTTAGATGCTCTTCATGATCCTATTCGTTCTCTGAGTATACTAGAATGTCATCAATGAACATAATCATGAACTTATCCAACTCTGACATAAAGACTGAATTCATCAGATACATAAAGTATGCAGGAGCATTTGTCAAACCAAAGGACATGACAAGATACTCATACAAACCATATCTGGTGGAGAACACAGTTTTGGGTATATCTTGTGGTCTAATCTTGATCTGATGATACCCTGATCTCAAATCTATTTTGGAGAACACCTTGGCTTTGGACAATTGATCAAACAAGATATCAATCCGAGGTAGAGGATACTTGTTTTTAATTGTCACCGCATTCAGTGGTTGGTAGTCCATGCACATTCGTAAGGAGTTATCCTTCTTCTTCTTCATGAATAGTGCTGGGACATCCCCATTTCGATGAACTTGGATGAATTAAACCCTTAGTCAGCAGATCTTAGAGTTGTTTCTTCAACTCGGCTAATTCATTTGGAGGCATCCAATAAGGCCTTCTTGAGATCAGTGGTGTTCCAGGGATTAACTCATTAGCAAACTCAACATCTCTGTCCGGTGGAAGACCGGGTAACTCATCTGGAAACACTGTCTGAAAACTCACACGCTACTAGGATCTTGGCTAGAAGAGTAGTTTGGACTACACAAGTTGTACTGGTCAGATCTATTCTCTAAGGTAAGGTTACTTGAAATGTACCTTCTCCAATAGGTTCTTTGAAGAGAAGTGCTTCTTCCTCCAACATCAATTACTACTCCCATCTTAGTCATCTAGTTCATTCCTATAATCACATCCAGAACTAGCCCTGGCATAACTATCAAGTTAAGCTTATACTGCTTGTTTGCTATACTCAGGGTTATCCCTTGGATTATCTGATTAGTTAACAGATCAGCCCTAGCTGAACTGATTCGATAAGCACATTCCAATTCAACTATCTTTTGCTCATACTTTCTTGCAAATGCTTGACTTATGAATGAATGCAATGATCTAGAATCAAACAAAATGACTATAGGATGATCGTTGATAGAAAACATACTGGCTGTCATGGGCTCTCCTTCCAGGATGTCATCGATGGTGGTGTGGTGCACACGAGCTTGGTACTGATTCTACTACCTCTTGGGATATGGGCAAAACTTCACAAAGTGCCTAGGTTGATTGTAGTTGAAACACGGTCCTCTTACTTGAGTAGCAGCTCCAAATGAACTGCCTTGTCCGGTCTTGGCTTGTGGCACCGCCATCTTGAATGGCTTCTAGTTCCTCTGAGGTTGCTGGGCATTCTGATTCCTCCGCTGGGGTGGCCTAAACCTTACACCAGGGGCAGGCGGACGATACGCAGAATGATTTGCCATTAGGGCCCTTAGCTAGGACGGACCTAACTCAAAAGCCCTCTTACGAGTCTTGGATGTAGCATATACATTGTTGTTCTTTTCTTGCTTTAAGTAGTCACTAACAAAGTCATTGAAACCAGTTCTTGTGTTAGTACCCACGTGCTTCATCATCTTGGGATTCAGACCTCTCTTGAAACTAGTGATCTTTTTGGCATCGGTATTCACCATGTCAGAGGCATAGCGACTTAGATTATTGAATGCATGTAGATACTAGGTCATTGTCTTGGTGCCTTGGTTCAGCACTAGAAATTCTCCAAATTTCATTTCGGTCAAACCAGGTGGAATAGTAAACTCCATGAAAAGCCTCTATGAACTCCCTCTAAGTAATGTGGGCATTGGGGGGAAAAGTGGTGCGGTGGTGCTTCCACCACATTCCTGCAGGGCCTTGTAGCTGATGAGCTGCATACTCAGTCTTCAATACTTCTATCATCCTTAGAACACAAAACTTATCTTCCATAGTGTTTATCCACTCTTCCGTATCCAATGGCTATGCCGCTTCCTTGAAAATTAGTGGTCTAGTGTCCATAAAGTCCTTAAAACTGCTATGCTGATTCACTTCATGTCCACCTAGGGTTTAACCCATGGCGGGTGTTGTCAGCAATATGGCGCAATGCAGCTTCCATGTTCTACTGCATGCCCTCCATGTTGCGTTGACTTCCAAGGAACTATGCTAAGAACTGTTCCATGGTGTACGGTGGAGGAGGAGGTGGTGGTGGTGGATCATGGTTCTCATTCCTAGCGGCACTGCCACCTGCCTCAGTCATGTCATACACGGTACGATGAGTGTTCAGCATCTGCACATTTCAGCAATAGTAATTATTAGGCGATGTTGTAGAAATTGCAGGTGCAATGAAAAATTATGCCGTACTGAATTCACTGGAGAGAATAAATTCATACAATAAAATAGGGGCACAATAAGTCATTCCAATTAACACAACATCACTAATTAGATTACTTAAGCACACACATCACGTCCATTACAACCAAATTGATAGCATACATACACTAGGACTTTTGACATTCCGATATCACCACAAACACATCCAAGTTTTCCAACATTACATCAAGGTCTTAGTCTTTCTACTCCTGAGTACATGCCAGACATATCAACCATGCAAAAGGTCATCGCAAATGAAACCCTAGTAGCTAGCGCAACAACTACTAGCCTACTCATCGTGGTCGCTATCTAGGTCAGAGATGTTGACATCATCACTATCTACATCATCGTCGTCATCATCAGCAGGGTGCCTTAAGCTCTTCGGGATCCTCGTCCTCATCTAGATCCATCTCTATGGCTCTAGGCAGAACGTAAGGGTGGAACTGGTTATTTAGCTAATTAACCTCCTCATGTAGGTTGTCATTGTACTCTTCTGCATTGGCCAGCTACTGCTCTAGCTCAACTTGTAGAGCTCTTAGAACATCTTCTACGGACCAAGCTTCATTCCTCTGGTGGAGCACATGGATCAACATGCGCTCAGCGTTCCTGTTGGCGGTGGTTAGACGCTTGACCTGCTCTCTCAATGCACGCACATCTCCCTCATAGGCTCCAGTCCTCTAGGGTCGCCTGATCCCTTTGACGAGTCAACTGAGCCATCTCTGCACTGAGCCTCTCAATTTTGATGTTGTGATCCCTCTGAAGCTGACGTCGGTCATCGCGGGCCTAACTAAGAGCACCTAGACACACGTCTCAGGCTACCTTCTACTCCATCGAAAGCCTTCATCACTGTGAACATGGCGCTCATGGCAGGGTTATCACTATTCTATCCTTCTGCTGCACCAATCTCTAAAGATCTTCCTCTTGCCTACTGCCATGAGTCAGTGGAGGGGTTGCCCCTCGGAAAGACTCCAACTAAAGCGACTGCCAACTCCTGAGGAAAACGATCCATGATATCCCTCAGTATCTGAAAGGCTGCCCTGTCAGCTGCTTCTTTAGTAGTCCTGCCAGTTGACTCATAACACCAACCAGTCCACTCAGAACTATCACCTCGGGGACGAACAATGGCCTCCACAGTAACCAAGAGACCTTCCCCCAACTGCTCATTTGTCTAGAAGTAGCGGGGCTCTATTCCATCAGGATAGCCTACATAGCTGAGCACTCTCCACAAGAGAGTAGGCATCCCAAACTCTCTAAGAAACATGTGGCGTTGACAGGTACGTGGAGCAAGCTGATGGCGGGGAGCTCTGCCTCTGGTGGACTTGCGAGCGGTTTGCTTTACACGTGCCATCTGTAGCAAATTTTATTTTATTACTCACGTGAGAACAAGATTAAGTTGTTATTTTTATCAAAATGAGATAATCAACTTATAAGGGGAGGAACAATGCCATGAATGATATGTAACAACATGATGCATGCATGTTCCGTACGTTCTCACAAACTTAGGAAAAATAACAATTGTTAGGGGCATAGACGGTGGCATACAATGGTCTCTCATAAACGTAGCTAATACGTACTACATGACAGCGCTATTATGTACCTATAAAAGATCCACTTTAGTACAAACTCTGACAGTATGAAAAGTATGCACGAAAGCAGTAAAGTAATCTACTCATTCTACACGCATCCCTAGATATGCGTACAATGGTAGCAACTACCCGAACCATCGTCCTATCGATGGCATCGTCACCACAGGACGGAATTTCCCCACACATTGGATACCTTCATACAAACACACATATGGCATGTAAATAATCCGACATCATATAAGCACTTCCCTAGATTTGTAGTGTATCCGATCATGCTCTCACAACTCTCACTTACCGAGGCATAGAGGCAATGGATCCATACATTACCATTCAAGTGAATGGCACTCGTACAATAGCAGCCGTATGAGCAACGAAATAGAAATATGATACAAAGACCCCCAAGTCAGTACTTAAATAAGCCACCTAGAGTTCTTAACTGGGCATAAAGGATATGACCACTCGCACACTCTTAAGTTTTTAATTAGAGGTTGAAACACCTATATACTATAGTTTGCAATTAGTTTTGTAACACAAAACCCTTTTGTTTTAAATACACGCATAAATAGTAACCTGCTAAACCTTGCTCTGATACCAGCTATAACAGAACTGACCAATTATACGAGATTAAGTAAGAAAATCTTCCGCTAAAACAGATAATTTAGCAAACTTAAGCCCGTATAATCCGGTAGTCCGTGAAACCACGAAGGATTTCAAACCAATCGATATACAAACCAAGATTGTACAAGTTTAGCAAGTGCCATCACATGTTACATAAAGTTCGCAATCATAGTTGGGTACATAAGAGTTTAGAATATAAAGTTATTACAAACCAAGTTTAATCTGAGATAGCGGAAGCAAATAGTTTTAAAGCCACACACACACTTTTAGTTCAGATACAATACCAGTAGGTAGTCATCTCCAACAAAAGCATCAGAAGAGAGATACTGGAGTGACCATTGCCCTTGGTCCTAGTTGTCACCCATCGCCGGGTACAAGAAGTTAATGCAATAGCCATAGTACATTTGACCATCTGCAACAACAATGAGAACAACACCCTGAAGTACGAGAAGGTACTCAGCTAGACTTATCCGTCTTAAACCAAAATAAAGCGACTCCAAGGATTATGCAAGGCTTTCTTTAGTGGGCTAGCTGACTGGTTTGCGAAAAGCATAAGATATCGTGAAGAAACCATTTTAAATACTTTGCATCATCTTTATTATGACCTATTCATCTAGGTAAGCAGCTATACTATAGCAATCACTTGATTAACTAATAACATCTAGTTACCAACTTAGATTTAGCATATCCCATACCATCCAGATAACCATCATTATTCCATAATAATTACTACGATGCCGTAGCTCGAGTCAAGTGCTCACTATCTAGGAGTGATGATGATTCGAATCGATTCCTAACCAGCTAGTGATTTATTCCTCACACAAACCATGCTTCCCCTACCAGGGTAGCTTAGATCACCAAGGACACTATTTAGGTAGCCGTGGGACAATCTGGAGCCGCAGTACCAAGGGACCGCTCGACTGCCAGGAATCAGGGCGCACCTGCCCTTGGGCTCACTCTTTGCATCCCTATCATACCCCCATCAGCACCAATACATGCACCCGTGTAGATTCCAGCCCAAATAGTGTCACTAGCTTCGCGGTCGAAAGGTACTTTATTCGGCCAGCTAAATTTGAGGCATGCGTTCAACATGACAAGAGAGACGAGCAACGATCGGTCCTTAATCGACACAGACAGAAACTAACAGCACCCCAGAACCCTATCTGGTTGCCTCCAACTTTTTCTGTCCGGTCTCCAATTATCCATCACACATAGTTAATTCCAGGATATCATTCTTTCCATAGCTAAATTCTTCCAGTAACCACCTATAATGTAGGTGACCAGATATCACCGATTGCTATCGGTCTAAGCAAGGCTAAGCAGTTATTCAATCCTGACCTAATAGGGTAAAAAGATAATAAGGTTGGCAAGGATAGTAATAAATGCATCAATGGTTTCAATCAACTCCTACAACTTAATGCAACAATATATAAACTCATATATAGAAATAATTACTTTTATAAAGTAGGAGACTTAGAATGCTCCGAGGCTTGCCTCATTCGAACGAACTAGGTTGATGATCCACGCACTTGGGCAAGTCCTCTCCCAGCTCTTCTTCCTCTGGCACCTCCTATGCCCGGACTTCTTGTGGATCTGTCCCGGTCTGCTCTTCCTAAACTACTGCTAGCAACTCCTCCTACGATCATGTATGATGCAGATGTATGAGTGCTAATGCATAGGTGCATCGAAGAGATGACATGTAATGATCATGATGCATGAAATATAGATGAACATGTTTAACTTTATTGGACATAGTAGAAGTAAAGCCCTTCTACAAGGTAGCCAATATCATCCAAGAACATGTACTACTATACTACTACTACAACCACTATACTAACATGCCAAGTCACCATAGCAAGTTAAGGTGCTTCAAAGTTACACCAAAGCAAACATTATTACTAAACATGCATTAAAGAAGATTATTTTATTTCATTTTAAACTAGGAATACAACAGCAACATATATTTCTGGTGCTCATAAAAATTTGATACAATTATAGTAGCATAGTACTACTCTAAGTAGGCTACCATAAAATTTTCATTACATTTAGATAAGTATAATAGCCTACACAAAAATGACAAGCTATGGTGGATAATTGAGCATGAAAATACTTTGTACTACAAAAAGTGTCAAACAATAGATTTGGTATTTTTCACATGATCTACATAGCATACAATCACTGTACACAAAGTTTCACCTACATTTATTATTCATATTTTTAGCCCTAGCAATTTTATAAGAAATCAGCAATTAATACACATAACATACCTAGCCATATTTTTCCACATAACATGCATGACATATATTTTTCACAGAAAGTACATCTCAAGAATAGATCAACCAAATTGGAATCATATTTTTCTGATACATATAGGATTTACTAAACATTTTACAAGATATCAGCAATATCAAGAATTAAATAAAGCTCTACATTAAAGTATCTAAAAAATGACATGCAATATTTTTAACAGATAGATCTAGTCACAAGAAACCTAGCAAAACTTATTTCAACAAATTTGGAGCTATTTTGAGCAAGTTATGACTTTTTGGAAACATTTAACATTTTTTGGAAAATCATTTCCTAAATCCTTTTAAAAGCCAGCCGATGAAAACGCTGGGTGCACCCGGACCCGAGTCAGGGCGCTGACGAGTGGGCCCCATGGGTCAACGGCCCCACTTGTCGGCCAGACCGAAACAGGGGGCAGCGCTGACCGGCGCGTTTTCACCGACGGCGAGGTTCCCGGTGAAATGGAGGGCACCAACGTGCTCCCCACATCAAATCGTGTCGGATAGAGGTGAATATGGAGGGGCAGGTCATCGGAGCGAGGCTCGCCGACTGATAATGGCAGAGCGGCGGCGCTGCCTCATGGCTCGCTGGCCATTTCTGGCTATGGCAAGGTTCGGTGAGGCGCGCGTGAGCACAGCAAGGTGACGGCAGACCCAAATCATGAGAAATGGAGGAGAGAGAGAAAGCAGAGCGGGGTCGTCTACACTGGAGCCGAGCTCCAGGCGAGCGGATGCGCATGGGAGAGAGAGAAGGGAAGAAGCGAAAGGGGCCCGCAGGCCACTACCTTCTCCTCACTGGCGACGAAGGCGAGCGCGGAGCTGTAGCGATGCGGGCAGGAGTTGTGCTGGCACGCAACGGTGAAGCTCGGCGGCCGTGGGAATGGCGTGGTGGCCGTTGCGGGTTGCTACTGCTGCTACGAGGCGAGAGAGCAAATGAGATGGAGGAGGGGGAGGCAGGATGGAGTGGGGTGCGTGCGGTCGGACAGCCTTGAAGGCAGGAGCGTGGGTGCAGCACGCTGGCAGGGGAGAGGGAGGCACGGCGCGGAGGCAGGCCGGGCGAGGTGCGGGGCAGGCCGGGCCGGCTTCGCGAACTGGCCCGAAAGGGAGGCGGCGGCCCGTTAAGGAAAATAAAATGATTTTCTTTTTATTTCTTAAATAATCAGAACTAAAATTCCATTTTGAGTCATTTAAAATCATTTTTACAAGTTGGTGTAAAAATGAAAGTTGTTCCATTTTTATAGATCTACAACTTTGCTTTTATGACCAAAGTCAAATTCCAAATATATTTTGAATTACAAATAAAAATCAATATTAATTCAAAACTGTTTTTTGGAAGATTATTTTCAAAAGTAAAATTTGAGAAAACTTTGAATATACACCTTGCTCCAAAATGCATGTGAAACATTTCTAAGTCATTTGTACTCCCAAACAATCATGTTAAACATTATTACTAGCACAAACATGACTCAGGTTCATTTAAACAGTAATGCAACATACATGTTTCATGAGCATGTTTCATATCTATATTTCATGTCTTGTTTATGAATGCATAATAATGATTATGCTCATGATTTGCAAAATATTAATGCATGCTTAACACTGAGGTGTTACATGGGTGTAGTCATAGATGAAGTCGAGTCTATTGTCACCATCCATGAGGACCTTGGTGAGGCGCACTTTGCCAATGATTGGTTGATGACGAGCAGGAACCAGTGGGGGCAGGGCACGTGGTCGAGATGATTGCCCCGATCGAAGCTGATGGACACCTCAGACCACCATGAACGTGTTAGCACTGCCACCATTTCAACAACATTCACCTTTTTCTCGTTTACCCTTTGCTGTCATGGAGACTCATAGGCATGAGGTCCACCGAAGATCATGAGACACTCGGCATTGGGGAAGTATGTGTCATCATCCTTTACCTTGTCCCCTCTCGTGTCCACCTTCTAGGGTGGCTTATGGGCCTTCTCTTGCTGAGGTCAAGGGTGCCCTTGACATAGCTTCTCAGCATACAGTAGTCTTTGAGTAGGTGTTTGGCCTGGCCACCATGAAACTAGCACATCTCCTCAAGTGCCTTCTCAAAGTGCTCAGGGCGCTGGCCCTTCCCCTTCGATTAGGGCTGCATGGCTTGCTCGACCGCTGCAACAATCTCCTCACCACGATGCTTCTTGTTGTTGTTCTTCTTCTTGTCCTAGCACCGAGATGATGTGTCGGCATCGGCGCTGCCATCTTCCCCATGCTAGGGGCGTGGCGACCTTATCAGTAGCGGAACCAACAATTTTGATTAAGGGGGATGTGCAAATATGATGACACTTCTAAGTGTAATAAATATATACATAAGTGTATGTCTCAATAACTTTGGACCTTGCCCTTGCCGTTGAAGTTGGCCAGAATGGCCTCCTCCCCTATGGGTTATTTGGTGGCAATGTCTAGTAGCTCCCACGTCATCCATGGGGCCTTAGGTCATAGGTGGTGCCATAGGTGAAGGCATTGATGATATTGGGAAGCTTGTTGCACTTTCAAGAGAACCATTGCATGTACTCTCAGAGGGTCTCTCCCTACTTCTTCCTGTAGTTGCCAAGATACCATGAGATTCTAGGGCGAGGTTATGTTCCTCTGAAGTGCCCCACGAAGGACATGTGAAGGTTGGCCCAATTATGGATGCAACCTGTGTCAAGATATTCGAGCCACGCCCTCATTGAGCTTAACAAGAGTAGTGGGAGGTATTGGACTACTGAAAGGTCCTAATGACTAGAAGTGGGGTGAATAGCCTAATAAAATTTTCTACAAAGCACTAGGGCAATGTGTTAGTAAATAAAAAGTGTAGCTTTTTGCTCTAGCTCTATAAGGGTTGCAAGCCACCTATTCCAACAATTCTAGTCAATTAAGATCACTAGGGCACACACAAGTCTATGTCACTACAACGACACTAGTTGAGCTAGGTAAAAGAAGAAGCAACTAATTAAACTACTAGCTAAACAAAGAGCTACTACTACACAAGGTATATGTAAATGAAATACAAGTGAGTAGTAGAGAGGTTATACCACCGTGGCAAGTGACAATCAATCAAGAATACCAAGTGAAGACTAATGAATCAATTGACATAATTTATTCCGAGGTTCACAGGCTTGCCAACAAGCTACGTCCTCATTGTGTCAATCGTTCACTTGGTGGTTCGCGAGCTAATAAGCACCACGCCTAGCCCAACACTTGGGCGCCGCAAGAACCTACACAAATGAGGGTACTCAACAATACGAGCAATTCACTAGAGTACCTTTTGGCTCTCTGTCGGGGAAAAGGTCAAGAACCCCTCATAAGATCACTAGGAGATGGCTACGAACAATCACCAACTCATGTCAAAGCTCCTTCGCTGTTCCATCTAGGTGGAGGCAACCACCAAGAGTAACAAGCAATCCCGCAGCTCACACGATCACTAGTGCCACTAGATGCTCAAAGTCTAAGCAAAGCACTAGAATCACTTCCAATCTAACAAAGATGATGAATCAATGATAGCGATGAGTGGAAGGTGTTTGGCTTAGCCCACAAGGATGTATCAATGATCAAAATATCCAATAGTATGAACTAGAGCCGGTAAGGATGGCAACAGGTCAGGTCTGGACCCAAAACCCGCGGGGGCGGGGATGGGTCTAAATCTCGCCCTGTGGGTTTTTGGGTTTGAGGACCCAAAACGGGGCGAGCCAGGTGCGGGTTTTGAACCTCCCCCGCGGGTGCCCGTCAGAGACCCGCCAAGATAAGGCATGTGTAAAAAAGCTCGCCGGCAACCATGCTGGAACTGTCCCAACTAAGGTTAAACCTAGGCACAACTTGCACTCTTCTGTCTCCTCCCCTCTTCCTATTCCCGCTAGGAGTAGCCGCATGCTGCACCTACACGGGCACGATGCGTCGCCCCTGACGATTGATGAGCACATGCTGTTGTGTCGCTGCCCCTACGGCCCACCACCGCCGCCCCTGCTGATCTAGCCACGATGCCGCCCCAAGCTGCTGCATCGCGACTTCCCTGTGGCCCTACGGTAGTCGCCGTCAGCCAGACCGCCACCGCTCCTGCTGCCCTCGAGGACACGGCAAGCCCCCACCGCTGGATCCTCTGCTGTCCGCCCCCTGATTCCTTCAGCAGAGACGAGCCGAGCAAGACAAATTAGCCCCGCGAAAGACGAGAAATTCGACCGAGCGGGTCACGCCATACCCCCTATTTTGCCGCTGGTGCTCCTGCCTCGGGTGTCAGGTTCCCCATCAGGTTTTGCGTCCTCGTCGGGTAAAGGGGGCGGGGGCGCATTTCCACCCGAACCGGGGTTCAGGTTCGGGGCGGGTTTCAGGAGCGGGTTTGCGGAGGCTCCACCTGTTGCTGAACCTGACCCGTTGCCATCTCTAAGAGTCGGCCAACACCTATTTATAGAGCACCAACACTCAACATACTCGCTAGCCACTTAACCCAATCTCTACGCACTAACTGGACGCACTAATCGGACACGCTGTAGAGTGCACCGGACGCGTCCGGTCGACAACACGCCATCTGTATTAGCCGTTTGAAAATGACCGTTGCCACCCAAGGACTCCTCGTGCACACTCACTGTCTGTGACTGAACTCGCTGGTCCCCTCACCGGACCCTCAGCACGTAGTGTCCGATCGCGATGTGAGAGCTCCAGAACGTCAAAATCTCGATTGGACGCGTCCGATCAAGGGTGACCGGACTCACTGCCGCGTCCGGTCCGCCTTCGTGTGCTGTGCCATCCCCTGAACAGTACCAGAGGCATGTCCGGCTTGACCGTACTCACTGTTGCGTCCGGTCCACCTTCGCACGTTGTGACGTCCCCTAAACAGTACCAGGGCGCGTCCGGCTTGACCGTACTCACTGTTGCGTCCGGGCCACCTTCGCACGTTGTGTCGTCCCCTAAACAGTACCAGGGGCGCCCCCGCGCCAGGGTCCGATCGCACCAGCCACCCTGGCCGAGCCTAGGGTCATTGACCGGACGCGTCCAGTGACCCCAGAGCCCACGTCCGGTCACACCAGTGACCCTTAATTCTTCTCCTTTTCATCCCTTGTACAAATGTATTAACTCCAACAAGTTTCCGAACACTTGTGTACCTGAAGTTAGCATTTCACAAACATGTTTTCCAAAGGATGTTAGCAGTGGCGGAGCTACAGGGTATGCCGGGCCTGCATGCCCAGCGTATATAGTACATGTATACAAGTATATTTGTAACAGAAATAAAAAATACTTGGAAAATGTCTAACAGAAAACACGGATGTTGGCCCTGTTCGCTTGTCTTATGAGCCATACTATTTCAGCGAATAAATAGTATTTTTCTGTTAAAATAAATCAGTGAACAGTACTTTCCATCGTGGTTTTTCAGCGAAGCAATTAGGGCCGTTGTGCCAGCGGCCTTGCAGAGCATTTCCTTTGCATTCAGAGTTTCAGACCGACGGCCCACGTGACGAAAGTCCTGGGCTGGCCTGCTGGCCGGACCACAGGATCAGGGACTGCAGGAACGGCGAATTTCGTCCAGACGACGTCGCGACGGGGACTGTCTCGAGAGGCCGGGCGATGACCCTACGCGCACGGGTGACACTTTGACGGCCAAACGATGGGACTCAAAGTCGATCAATCGGATCACCGTGAGATTCAATCTCTGTGTGTGTGTGTGTGTTTGTATAAAAAAATCGCTTATCTACTTTGATTGCTAATATTAATGAGTTATCCCTGTCCCCTCGTGCAGCGAGATCATAGATTCACTCAACATCACAAACGATCAAGATTGATGAACAACTTAGTATATATCACGTGAGTGTTTGTGTAATCGCATGTGAGGGCTGACGATTCAATCCGTGCAAGTGCAAGTTAAAAAGAGAAGAGAACACATTGCATCTCTTTAAAGTGGATATAATCGAGTCTTTTAGAAAGCGTGGGCTAAAAATCAGATAAATGGTACTGTAAGTCTCTTACTCTCTTTAATACCTATATTTTAAACTATCAGTGTTGTATTTGATCTACTCATATTGTAATTTTGTACATGTTTTTACCTAATCTTTAAATTTAAGAATTATTATGTTATTGAGTATATGCATACCGAATTACGTTCAAATTTACAATCTTTACCGAATTATCAAATGGTTTTACCGATATGCTAGGCTGCGCCGGCATATCCTAAGATAAAATCCTGGATCCGCCACTAGATATTAGCACTCACTATGTTCTAATACAAATGCATGGAGTCAATTTATCTAATGTCACTTAGATAACTGTATTTGCTTCGAAATCACCACTCTTAATAGTACGGCTATCTATCATAAATCCACTCACACTCTCTATGGTATCTTGAGTGGCAAAATAAAATAGCCCTATAAAATATACATTTGCCTCGAGCCCATTTTATTTTTATCTTTCTTCTTTTCCAAGCTAGAGCGCTTGATCTTCACTTAGGCCACCTTCATCACCATGATCATCATCTTGCTCCACACTTGGTGTTGTAACATCCTCGGTGTTACGCCTTAAACCAACTACTAAAACATGTCATGAGCATCATATTTATGTGATAATGCATGTGATAGAATGTGTAGATAATTTTTTTGTAACTTAAAATAATCAATAAAAATGTTAAATGAAAGTTAATTCAATAGCTCATGTATATCAAGTAGAGTTGAAAACCAATTTTTATTAAGCAAAATTACTATACAACATGTGTGTGATACTTAAATAAAGTTTGAAGTACAAACTTTATAGATGACAATGCAACTTTTGCTGTAGAGAAATAACATTGCTGGCTAGTAATTCTAATAGCTTAAAAATGGAACTTGAAATTGAATTCAGCCAATACTTGAAGATTCTTTAAGTCTATTGACAGCTAGACAATACCAAGTTTGGGGATTTATTTTATGAAATTGAGTTAAGAGCTGGTGTCATATTTTAGCTCGGATTGGTCGCCTAATAGACCCTCTTTAGCATAGTAAAGGCGGTTTAGTGTCAACCTCAACCATTTAGTTGCTATTGATGATTTCAAATTCATGCACGACACGTTCTTGGGCTGGCTCGCCGGGTGGACGGGGTCACCAAGCTCAGGCGCTCGGTGTCACCGCGCTGGTCGTGTGTGCGCGCGCTGCCGCACGTGGCCGGCCATGGCTGCCTCTGGCCTAGCTGTGGCCCGGCCATCGCTGGCCCCACAGCGCGGAGCCGCTGCTGCTGCCGCCTGCCCCGCACCGCGCCGCGATGGAGCCACTGCCAGCGCCATCAACTCATCATCGTGTCCGCATTGCTGCCCTACCTCGCATTGCCGCTACCGACGCCACTACGACGCTGTGCTGCGCTGTCGCTCGCCTTGTTCCCGCACGCACATGGGCTGTCCCAGCTGCCTCACGCCGTCGCCTCGCCTGAATGGAGCTACGGTCGCCCATGTCGCGCCCCCACCTGCCTCCACGTGTGCCCGTGGTCTGGTCGCGTTGTCGCTGTAGCGGGTGCGTAGACGCTGCCTTGGGTCCAGTCGATCGCTTATCGCTAAGGCGAGGATGAGCCGAGCCAGACCTGCTCCTCTCTCTCTCTGCCATCGCGACCGGCCGACCCCGCTCGTTTAATTTGGCATGGTTGAGTCACCATCGCCCGATTCATCACGTCCCTGACTTCTCCAATAAGCCACCTGACCCCTTGACCCTACCCAGCCTTGAAGCGAGCACGACCAAGCTCTAATTTAGAGTTTTCCCCGCCGTCGTGTCATTAAGGTCGCGCTCGGCCATGGTCGAGGGCAGCCCTCCTACCGTCCCTCCCAGGACAATTCGCCTGCAAAACTAGCTCCGCCTTGCCTCCCTCTCCACCTTGCGCACGCCAGTAGAACCGCTACTGCCTCCCCATTGTCGCGGACGTGACCGTGCCACCGCAGTGCGTCGCCGCATGGCTCGACCGCCCGTGGCCAGCCCTCCTCCGTCATCCTCCACCCCAACTGTCACCATGGCCTGATCCATGGTAGCCTCCTAATGCTCACGCGCTAACCAATTAGGTCTGTAGCTACCCTAGCTCACCGGAACAGTGGCGCCGTCGTCATGGATGGCCGCGCACCGCTGTAGCCTTCCCCAACAAGTTGTGTCACCCCGCACTGCCGCTTAGCATAGCTGCTCATGGTGGAGATGGTGACTGGCCTGTTAGGTGGTCTACCGTAGGTCCCAGGTAGTCGGCGCAGCCATGCTTTATCACCGGCCGCCACGCCGCCGTGCACTGAGTCGCTGGGGTGTGCGTGGGAGAATTCTAGAAAAGCTAGAGGGTTAAGTGAAAAGGTTTGAGAGGGTAAAATAGTGTTAGTACTTAGTTTTAATTCGGGAGAAGTTTGATGTCTCTTTTGCAAAATTGCCAGCGCGCACGGGATTCCCCCCACCGCGGGCCGTCTCACGCTACAGGCCAGCCTCGCGTGGACCGCACCATGGGCCACCGCGCACTCGCACGCGCGCTGCATCGCATGGGCTGCGCGGGAGAATTCATTTTTCTTTTTTCATAAGAAATTAGAAATAGTTTTCTAATTTAATTTCTGAGCTGATCTTTGGCAATTAATATAAAATCATGTAGGTGTCCAAAAATTGTAAAACAAATTTTGTTAGGTTCATAAAATTGTGCTCTATCTATTGGTCTATTTAGTTTATATATATACATGTTGATACCAGGAGCTATTAAATCATTTAAGAATGCTTCATATTATTAAATTAATCATTGTAGGAATTTTTGTGGTAAATTGGTGCAAGCTTTGGTCCAGAAATTTGTATAGTAGCTTCATGGTACTATTATATTCTCACTGCAATTTTTGTAGCCTTAGGGTAGACTAAGCATTAGGGTAGTTAAATGCTCTTTGTTTTTTCAATATACATTAAATCACTAGAAGAAATAAAGATGTATCCTTAATTTGCCAAGCTAAGGGTTTGTTAGTTGAATCCAACACACTTCTTGATGAAGATGATAGTTAGCTTAGTATCTTAGTCATTAGAGCTAGCTTAGTATGCGTATTCTTATTTTCAGAGTTGTTGCCTAAATGCTAAGTGTTGCATCATCATCGCATGCATATAAAGAACGAGTTGGTGGAGATAGTGACCACCGACGTTCATGAGTTTGAGGAGATCGTCGAGGAGTACAAGGAGGAGATACTCGTGAGGAAGTCCCAGAGCCACCGACGACTGACTTAGCTGACACCGCGCCTGTCCAAGGCAAACCCCTGATGCATAACCCTTATTTTTTATAATCACTGAATATATGTATGTGATGTGCATTTATGTTATATGAATTTTTATGAAAACCACATGCATAGATATATATGTCCTATGAGTCCTACTAGTACAGGTTTGAGTAGCTACTATGCTTAGGTTTTCGTTAGCGTGAGTAAACTACCGTTACTCACAATAGGTGATCATTATAATTACTCTCATGATAAAAATGGTGAAAGGAAAATAGAGACCAGGCAGGAATATGGTATGGGTATTAGTGGGTGTGATGAGTCATGTCCCGTGGCCATGAGGCTTAGCTTAGTTACACTGTTTTCCCTATCCATGTAGAATAAGGACCGTTCGTTGCTGTGGATGGTAGTTAGGTGATAGACTTATTATCCTAAGCACATACTTACTTATGGGAGCGGTAAGGCTCGTTACGCTCTTGTTGTGGGTTCCAGCTCTTGCCCGTGCCTTGGAGATGCTGGCACAGGCTATTGGTGGCTTCGCCTATGGAGGCACCGGTGGTAATATCGGGAATAGGGGTGGTGCATGCGGTCCTGAGAGGCCCTATTCCTATCAGGACTTCCTGGGGATGCACCCACCCATGTTTACGCTGACTGCTGAGTCTCTGGACATGGAGCATTAGCTACCTATTCTATAGCAGAAGTTTCAGCTGCTCAATATGACGGATGAGCAGAAGGTGCACTTTGCCGCACAGTAGCTTCTGGGATCTACCAGTGCTTGGTGGGACACTTTCAATGCTATGCAACCTATGGACCACCATGTGACTTGGCGAGAGTTTACCACTGCTTTCCGTCAATACTATATTCCTGTTGGTTTGCTGAATAGGAAGTTGTCTGAGTTTCTGGAGCTGAAGCAAGGAAATATGACTGTGATGGAATATGTGAACAAGTTCAACCACCTTGCATAATATGCTAGGACTCATGTGGATACTGATGAGAAGAAGATGGATCGTTTCAATCGCGGTCTCTCTTGCAACTTGCAAGAGAAGTTGTATATCAGGGGCTATTAGACCTTTAGTGCTTTGATGAATGCTGCCATTGCTATGGAGGGACTCCAGCGTGACTCTCAGACTAAGTAGAAACGTAAGAGGGTGATCACTGGGTCTTCTAGTCACCCACAGTCATAGAAGGTATAGGTTGTGAGGAGGGTATCCTATCACTCTCTGGGTGGACAGTTGTCTCGTCAGACTCAGCAGACTTACCAAGCACCTCCCACCTAGTACTATGCACCTACTCAGTAGGTGCAGCAGCCTCAAGGATAGCAGGTTCCACCTCATCAGGGATAGGGGAACAAGCCGGGGTACTTGTTTCAAGTGTGGCAAGGAAGGCCAATATGCTCGTGAGTGCCCCCAAAACCAGCTTACTCAATCTTTTTAACCTTCAGCCAACTCTCGTTTGGTCAAGAGGACTATCCAGTGGAAGAAAGTTCCCATGAGCCACTCAAAACAGGTTAACTTTACCGAGGCTGAGGATATCCTGTAGGGACAGCCTATGATGGCTGGTATGTTCACCATTGATTCCCACCCAGCATATATATTATTTGATTTTGGTGCATCACATTCATTCATGAGTATGGGGTTTACACAAAGGCACAATATATCTACTATGGCTATTCCTATTGCCTAAAGAATCAAAACCCCAGGTGCATAGTTATGCGTTAAAACTCAAACAGACATAGTGAGGCTTGTGCTAGCCACTCACTTTTATTGTCTCCAGTTCATGGTGCTGCCTGCGCAAGGCATAGATGCAATTCTGGGAATGAATTGGTTGAGAAACTATGGGGTAGTCTTGAACCTTAGGCAAAGAATTGTTGAGTTGAAGCTTCCTTCTTCTGAGGATAGAATGTCTCTCCTTATGCCTTTAATTTCTGCCCTACCAATTATTGATCATGCTGAACCTTCTCCTGATCTTGCGTCTATTCCTATGGTTTGTGAGTTTTTAGATGTCTTTCCTGAAGATCTACCTAGGTTACCACCGGATCGGGAGGTTGAGTTTGCAATTGATCTAGAACTTGGTACTGCTCCTATCTCGTGGCATCCCTATCACATGGCTCCAAAGGAACTGGCAGACACGAAGAAGCAGCTAGAGGAATTATTGGAGAAGGGATTCATCCATACTAGTTCTTCAACATGGGGTTGTTCAGCTATTTTTGTGAAGAAGGACGTCACTCTTTGGATGTGTGTGGATTATCGCCCTCTCAATGCGGTAACCATTAAGAACAAGTATCTTTTACCTCATATTGATACTTTGTTTGATCAGTTGGCTGGTGCAAAAGTATTTTCAAAGATTGATATTTGTTCTAGGTATCATCAAATTAAGATTCGACCACAAGATATACCAAAGACAATTTTCTCTACTAGGTATGGGCTTTATGAATACCTAGTCATGTTTTTTGGCCTCACCAATGCTCCTGCATTCTTCATGTACCTCATGAACTTAGTTTTTATGCCAGAGTTGGACAAGTTTGTAGAGGTGTTCAGTGATGATATTTTGATATACTCCAAGAGCAATGAAGAGCATGCATAACATCTTTGAATAGTACTAACTCAGTTAAGGGAACACAAGCTATATGCTAAATTCAGCAAGTGTGAGTTTTGGTTAGATAGAGTGTAGTTTTTGGAACATGTCCTGACACCTGAAGGCATCTCTGTGGATCCTGGCAAGGTGTAAGACATGTTAAATTAGAAATCTCCAAAGTAAGTGCATTAGATTTGTCAGATCCTTGGTCTTGCTGGTTATTATCGGCGCTTCATCCTTGAGTTTTCTAAGGTAGCTCAACCAATGACCAAGTTGCTCCAGAAGGATGTCAAGTTTGTATGGAGTCCATCTTGTGAAGAAGCTTTCCAAGCTTTAAAGAAGTTTCTTACCTCTGCTCCTATTCTTGCCCAACTAGATATTGATAGGTCTTTTGATATGTATTGTGATGCCTCTAGGACTGGACTGGGATGTGTGCTTTGCAAGACGTACGTGTGATCGCTTATGCTTCATGTAAGTTGAAAAGGCATGAGTTGAATTATCCCACCCTTGATTTAGAGCTAGTTGCAGTGGTGCAAGCTCTAAAAATTTGGAGACATTATCTATTAGGAAATAATGTGCATATCTACATAGATCATAAGAGTCTTAAATATATTTTCACTCAATCCGAGTTGAATATGAGGCAATGGAGGTGGCTCAAGTTAATCAAGGATTACAATTTAAAAGTTCATTATCACCCTAGAAAAGCTAATATGGTAGCTGATGCCTTAAGTTGGAAGTCGCATCAAGTTGAAGAAGAATCTTTGTCTCGCAACCATTCTAAGGTGTTAGCCCATATTGCTCTAGTCTCGGATCTACTTGAGCAAATTATTATAGAGCAAAGGCAAGATGTTTTGAAAATTCAACATATCAAGAAGCTAATCATCAAAGGGCGTGGTCCTCATTTCAATATTGATGATCAAGGTGTGGTGAAATTTAAGAACCGATTGGTGGTTCCCTCAACTAATGAGCTTAGGAGAAAATTTTTAGATGAAGCTCACAACTCCAAATTATCCATTCATCCGGAAAGTAACAAGATGTATCATGATTTGCGTCACTTGTATTGGTGGCCAAATATGAAACAGGATATTACCAAATACATCTCAAAATGTGACATTTGTGGAAGGGTTAAGGCGGACCATATGCAGTACGACTGGATTTCTACTAGCCCTTGCCTATCCCTATTTGAAAATGAGAGGATATTTCCATGGACTTTGTTGTGGGTTTGCCCTGCACGGCAAAGGGGTATGAATCTATTTGGGTCATTGCGGATTCGCCTTACCAAGTTCGCTCATTTCCTTCCAGTGGATGCAAGGTATTCAGCCAAGAAGTATGCCAGGTTGTATTTTGATCGGGTTGTGATCCTACATGGAGTTCCTCCTACCATTGTTTTCGATAGAGGGTCAATCTTTGTCTCTCAGTTTCTGTGATCAACTCTAGAAATAGTCTTGGTACTCATCTCCTCAGAAGTTTAGCTTATCACCCACAAATTGACGGTTGGATAGAAAGGGTCAACCAAATACTTGAAGACATGTTGAGAGCTTGTGCCATTTGTTATCTAGAAAAGTGGGACGAATGCTTGACTTTAGCTGAGTTTTCTTGTAACAATAGCTATCAAGAGAGCATTCGAATGGCACATTTTGAGGCCATGTATGGCAAGAAATGTAGAACACCTCTTAACTAGGTGGAAGTGGGTGACCATGGTCACTTTGGACTCGATTTTATCAAAGAAGCAAGAGAACATGTCGGTGTTATTCAGAGTCACTTGAAAGCGGCTCAGAATCGTCAGAAAGCTTATGCGGATAAGAGGAGAAGACCTTTGTAGTTTGAAGTTGGTGACCATGTATACCTAAAGGTATCCCCTGATGAGAGGAGTGCATAGGTTCAGAGTCCGGAGAAAATTAGTTCCTCGTTATGTTGCACCTTATAAAGTTTTGGAATGGTGTGGTACTGTTGCTTATCGTCTCCAACTTCCGGATATTTTGTCAATAGTACATAATGTCTTTCATGATTCCCAATTAAAGAAGTGTTTACGAGTTTCTGAGGAAAGTGGTGGAAATTGAAGGACACCCTCTCTAACCTGATCTTTCTTATATTGAGCATCCCATCAAAATCTTGGATGAAAGAGAGAGTCACAAGGAACAAAGTGGTGAATTTTTATAAGTCTAGTGGCAAAACCATTTGGAGGATGAAGCAACTTGGGAACAAGAGAGTTATATTCTTGAGCATTATCCCCATCTTCTCCTCGATGTATTGAGGTAATGGGTTAAGTAAAAATTTATTTCTTATCCCTTTTCCCACACTAGGCACACATATAAAATCACAGGACAAGATTTTGTTTAAGGGGGGAGAGCTGTAACACCCTCGGTGTTATGCCTTAAACCAACTACTAAAACATGTCATGAGCATCATGTTTATGTGATAATGCATGTGATAGAATATGTAGTTAAATTTCTTGTAACTTAAAATAATCAATAAAATGTTAAATAAAAGTTGATTCAATAGCTCATGTATATCAAGTAGGGTTGAAAACCAATTTTTATTAAGGAAAAAATATTATAGAACATATGTGTGATACTTAAATAAAGTTTGAAGTACAAACTTTGTAGATAACAATGCAACTTTTGCTGTAGAGAAATAACATTGCTAGCTAGTAATTCTAGTAGCTTAAAATGGAACTTGAAATAACGCGGTCACCAAGCTCGGGCGCTCGGCGTCACCGCGCTAGTCGCGTGTGCGCGCGCTGCCGCGTGTGGCCGACCATGGCTGCCTCTTGCGTGGCTGTGACCCTAGCCGCTGCTGGCCCTGCCACACGGAGTAGCTGCTGCTACCGCCTACCCTGTCCCGCACCATGATGGAGCCACTGTCGGCGCCATCACCTTCGTCCACACTGTTGCCCTGCCTCACATTGCCGCTACCGACACCACTACGACGCTGGGCTACGCTACTACTCACCTTATCCCAGCGCGCACGTGGGCTTGTCCCAGTTGCCTCGCTGCTGTCACCTTGCCTTAATGGCGCGGTGGCCACGCATGTCGTGCCTCCACCTACCTCTACACACGCGCCTATGGTCTGGCCACGTTGTCACGTAGCGAGTGCGCAGACACTGCCTCGGGTCCAGCCGATTGCTTGCCGCTAAGGCGAGGATGAGCTGAGCCAGACCTACTCCTCTCTCTCTGCCACCACGACCGCCTGACCCCGCTCGCTTAATTCGGCATAGTTGAGTCACCATCACCTGATTCATCACGTCCCTGACTTCTCCATTAAGCCACCTGACCCCCCGACCCCACTCAGCCTTGAAGCGAGCACGACCATGCTTCAATTTGGTGTTTTTCGTTTTTCTTTTTTCATAAGGAATCAGAAATAGTTTTCTAATTTAATTTCTGAGCTGATCTTTGTCAATTAATATAAAATCATGTAGGTGTCCAAAAATTATGAAGATGATAGTTAGCTTAGTATCTTAGTCATTAGAGCTAGCTTAGTAGCTTAGTATACATATTCTTATTTTGAGAGTTGTTGTTGCCTAAATGCTAAGTGTTGCATCATCATCGCATTGCATGTAGAGAACGAATTGGTGGAGATAGTGACCATCGACGATCATGAGTTCGAGGAGATCATCGAGGAGTACGAGGAGGAGATCCTCATAAGGGGGGAAGTCTCGGAGCCATCGACAACTGACTCGGCTGACACCGTGCCTGCCCAAGACAAGCCCTAGTGCATAACCCTTATTTTTGATAATCACTGAATATATATATATATGTGTGTGTGTGATGTGCATTTATGTTACATGAATTTTTATGAAAACCACATGCATAGATATATATGTCCTATGAGTCCTACTAGTACAGGTTCGAGTAGCTGCTATGCTTAAGTTTTCGATAGCATGAGTAACCTATCGTCACTCACAATAGGTGATCATTATAATTACTCTCATGATAAAAATGGTGAAAGAAAAATAAAGACAGTGCAGGGATATGGCATGGGTATTGGTGGGTGTGACGAGTTGTGTCTCGTGGCTATAGGGCTTAGCTTGGTTACACTATTTTCTATGTCCATGTCGATTAAGGACCGTCCATTACTAGTGGATGGTAGTCAGGTCACAGACTTATTATCCTGAAGCACATATTTGCTTATGGGAGCGGTAAGGCTCGTTACACTATTGTTGTGGGTTTTGGCTCTTTTCGAACCGACTGATTGGAGACGGGGAAAGGCGGAGGTCTAAGCACCATACTAAGACCAGGTCTCAAGTGTGGGGGCTTGGAGTCCAAGTTTGGATGGGGATCTGGACCCCTTGACAGGAGTGGAATGAGGTTGATCTTGTTTGTGCCTAGGGTACAAATGGGGCATGTGTTTCGGAGTACCCAGCTAGGATATATTGGTTCACGAATCGCCAGTTTCTGTGAGACGATACGACTTGGCTATGGTCTAGCACCGTAGTAAGAAACTAGAAGATGAAAGATGGAAAAATGGTTCTGATTGCTCAACCCTTGCTTGAAAGTAGAATAGGTGCTTACTTAGAATGGTTAACTAATGAAGTAATCATGACTGCTAATAAAACTTGATCTTAAGGACGTACTCCTAGTAATGCTTTTCGCAATAAAAAAGAAAATAGCAAACCCATATTGCCTATCATTCTTCTTGGAGTCAGGAAACTATTCCCACTAGTCGGGTAAATCTTACGAGTACACTGTGTACTCAAGGTTTATTTTACCCCTATTGCAGGTGCAAGCTTGAGGAGTAGCTCCTATGTGGAGGATTCTTCTGGTAGGCACAGACGGATCCTTATATCGTTTCCGCTAGATGTTTATTTTTATTTCGTTGTTTCATTATCAGCACTCTGAACTTTGGTATTGTAATAAATAATTTCCAAGAACTCTTGTTGTATGAAATGGAGTAAGTATTGTAAACATGTACTTATTATCTGATTCTAGAGGTAAAATGTGGATTGATTCGAGTTCTCTCGTAGGGTGTGCTCGACGGAACTGACCGGTGTAGCTAACTTTCAGGATGCTTAGTGTCTAGTGGAAGACGAGCCTCTCTGAAAGCATGTTATTTCGGATGGTTCTGCCATAGGTGTGTACCAACCTAGCTCATATAGATCACTTAATGACAAAGGTTAGTACACTAGGTTTCATCAATTAGCCAAAACCAAACTAGGGCTTTCAACTGCGAAGGCTTTATCTGCCCCTCTGACCCTCATTGTGAGCCGATAGTCTTCAAGCCAATGGTTGGGGCTAGTCCTGCCATCGTACCTACCGACGTGGCTCATTGGTTGTAAGCGCTTGGGGTAGTAAGCCGCCATTATCCTAGTCCCGAATGCTTGTGGACCGAAGTGGTCTTGGCTCGGGCTTCCTTTTTCTTTGGTCAGGGTAAAGGAGCAGTGACTTGGCTAGAGTGCAGTTGCCTTGCCTCGATGGTGTCCCTCACATACCGGTTCTCTCCGATCTGATCGCGCATGGGCGATCGTCATTGGTCGAGGTCGCCTCACCGCTCATGCCAGGGCTTGGCGCCTCTCACCCTAAGTCAGTCATAGTTGCTGGTAGGGCTAATGCAGCTGCTATCGCTGTGTGGACCATAGGAGTCAGAGCCCTCACCCCTTGGCAGCGATGCCTATCGAGACGGCCTTTAGTTGGCATTGTTGCGGCATCAAGATAGCGAACTCTTCTACCTGCTGCTTGAAGGCGATGTAGATGAGACGCCTTGCCTCCCACAACTTCTAGTTGGTGGTCGAGTCCAGCGTATCCAGGATGTCATCCAGGTGGCATGCGGTGATTGCCATATTGTGCAATGCATGAGGGAAACAAGGCACGCGAGGAGCCCTGCATCATTGGTGATGTCACACTGGGCGCTACGCGTGCAGATGTGCGAGCTGCTCGCTTACCTGCGCTCCATCTCCTCCTGCTTTTGCTCAAGCTCGATGCGCTCGGCCTGCTTGTCCTTGAGTCGCTCTACCTTCTCACGGAGGTAGGTGGCCTACCTGTGTTGGAGTTAGGTCCAAGGACGTGACCTCGGTGTCCTCTATGGGAGGAGGTTCCCCATGGAGGAAGAAACATTCATGCCCTGGTGGAATCTCTCTACCCCATCGGAGTCGTACCTTGAGGGCGTGTTTGTTTGCCTGGACTAGGGTGGCCCGTGCATACCAGCCCAGCCTGACCAGGTGGAGGCAGCCTCAAGTGATGCAACTGGGCCAGTTTGTTTGCTTGGCCCAAGCAAGAGCTGGCTTGGGGTGGGATAGTGTTTGTTTGCTTGGACAAAAGTGTATGAGTACCTTGCATCATAAAACTGGTAGCCTTACCCCCACTGCCCCACCCCACACCTTCTTCTTCCTGCCCCCGCTCCTCTCTTCCTCTCATTGCGGTCGTAGGGAGGTAGGCTGTTGCACGGAGGTGGAGGGGGGCGTGTGGAGGTGGAGGGGGTTGTCACACCGGAGAGGCTCGCGGCGGGGCTGCTCGTGGCGGTGGCGGGGACTGTTTGCGATGGTGGGGAGGCGGGCCGCCACGCCGGGGTTGGGCGACGGCTCTGGTACGAGCTCGCCGCACCGGCCATGGTGAGAGGCAACGGGGCCTAGATCTACGTGCCCCCGCGCGATCCAGATCCATGGCCCGCCCGGCGCGCTCCTCCTCCTCGTCGTCACGGCGGTTGCGTTGCTCGCCGCGGTGGTGCCTGGTGTCCGCGTGGTGCCATGGTCACGGACTCGCCGCGACCCTCGCCATCCTAGCCTGTCGTGTGCAGTGCTCTACTCCCTGTCAGTCATGGAGGATGTCGTGGGTACTAGGTAGAGAGTAGGGAGGTGACGCGAACCTCCATCGCGGCCAGCCAACACGCCCACACGAGCCTGGCTCTAGAGGAACGAATTTTTTTTCGTTCCCCCAGGGCTAGGCCCAAGGGTGCTTTGATGGCCGTGCGGACCGAGCTACAAACCCCATCCAGGCAAACAAACACTCTAGGTTGCACCCCTAGGGCGCAATGGCCTAATTGGTCCAGGCAAACAAACGCACCGAGTCACCTCTCAAGACTATCTCGAAGAAGGTATTCAGTGGCTTTGGGAAGGATGACGCCACATGACGCCTCCCTTCTCGTGAGTTCACTGACTTTCTTGTAGAAGAAGCTGGAGCAGGTGCTATACCAAACGAGCCTTTTGTATATAAAATCCTGAGGATCTTCATCTTGTTGAGGGTTGTAACAGAACCGACCAATTATATGAGATTAAGGAAATCTTCTGCTGAAGCACATAATTTAGCAAACTTAAGCCCATATAACCCGGTAGTCCATGAAACCACAAAGGATTTCAAACCAATCGACATACAAACCAAGATCGTACAAGTTTAGCAAGTGCCATCACATGTTACATAAAGTTCACAATCACAATTGGGTACATCAGAGTTTAGAATATAAAGTCATTACAAACCAAGTTCAATCCGAGATAGCGGAAGCAAATAGTTTTAAAGCCACACATACACTTTTAGTTCAGATACATGCCAGTAGGTAGTCATCTCCAACAAAACCATCAGAAGAGAGATATGGAGTGACCATTGCCCTTGGTCCTAGTTGTCACCCATCGCTGGGTACAGGCAGTTAATGCAATAGCCATAGTACATTTGACCATCTGCAACAACAATGGGAACAACGCCCTGAGTACGAGAAGGTACTCAGCTAGACTTACCCGTCTTAAACCAAAATAAAGCAACTCCAAGGATTATCAAGGTTTTCTTTAGTGGGCTAGCTGACTGGTTTGCGAAAAGCATAAGATATCATGAAGAAACCTTTTAAATACTTTGCATCATCTTTATTATGACCTATCCATCTAGGTAAGCAAACTATACTATAGCAATCACTTGATTAACTAATAACATCCAGTTACCAGCTTAGAATTAGCATATCTCATACCATCTAGATAACCATCATTGTTCTATAATAATTACTACGATGCCGTAGCTCGAGTCAAGTGCTCACTATCCAGGAGCGATGGCGATTCGAATTGATTCCTAACCAGCAGATTATTTATTCCTCACACAAATCATGCTTCCCCTGCCAGGGTAGCTTAGATCACCAAGGACACTATTCAGGTAGCCACGGGACAATCTGGAGCCACAGTACCTAGGGACTGCCCGACTGCCAGGAATCAAGGTGCACCAGCCCTTGGGCTCACTCTTCGCGTCCCTGTCATACCCCCATCAGCACCAATATGCGCACCCATGTAGATCCTAGCCCAAATAGTGTGACTAGCTTCATGGTCGAAAGGTACTTTATTTGGCCAACTAAATGTGAGGCATGCGTTCAACATGACAAGAGGGACGAGCAACGATTGGTCCTTAATTGACATAAACGGAAACTAACAGCACCCCAGAACCCTATCTGGTTGCCTCCAACTTTTTCTGTCTGATCTCCAATTATCCATCACACATGGTTAATTCCAGGATATCATTCTTTCCATAGCTAAATTCTTCTAGTAACCACCTATAATGTAGGTGACCAGATATCACCAATCGCTACCAGTCTAAGCAAGGCTAAGCAGTTATTTGATCCTAACCTAATAGGGTAAAAAGGTAATAAGGTAGGCAAGGATAGTAATAAATGCATCAACGGTTTCAATCAACCCCTACAACTTAATGCAACAATATATAAACTCATATATAGAAATAATTGCTTTTATAAAGTAGGAGACTTAGAATGCTCCAGGGCTTGCCTCATTCGAACGAACTAGGTTGATGATCCACGCACTCGGGCAAGTCCTCTCCTGGCTCCTCTTCCTCTGGCACCTCCTGTGCCTAGACTTCTTGCGGGTCTGTCCCGGTCTGCTCTTTCTAAACTACTGCTAGCAACTCCTCCTGCAATCCTGTACGATGCAGATGTATGAGTGCTAATGCATAGGTGCATCAAAGAGATGACATGTAATGATCATGATGCATGAAATATAGATGAACATGTTTAACTTTATTAGACATAGTAGAAGTAAAGCCCTTCTACAAGGTAGCCAATATCATCCAAGAACATGTACTACTATACTACTACTACAACCACTGTACTAACATGCCAAGTCACCACAGCAAGTTAAGGTGCTTCAAAGTTACACCAAAGCAAACATTATTAACTAAACATGCATTAAAGAAGATTATTTTATTTCATTTTAAACTAGGAATACAATAGCAACATATATTTTTGGTGCTCATAAAAATTTGAGAAAATTATAGTAGTATAGTACTACTCTAAGTAGGCTACCATAAAATTTTCATTGCATTTAGATAAGTATAACAGCCTACACAAAATGACAAGCTATGGTGGATAATTGAGCATGAAAATACTTTGTACTACGAAAAGTGTCAAACAATAGATTTGGTATTTTTCACATGATCTACATAGCATACAATCATTGTACAAAAAGTTTCACCTACATGTATTATTCATATTTTTAGCCCTAGCAATTTTACAAGAAATCAACAATTAATACACATAACATACCTAGCCATATTTTTCCACATAACATGCATGACATATATTTTTCACAGAAAGTACATCTCAAGAATAGATCAACCAAATTGGAATCATATTTTTCTGATATATATAGGATTTACTAAACATTTTACAAGATATCAGCAATATCAAGAATTAAATAAAGCTCTACATTAAAGTATCTAAAAATGACATGCAATATTTTTAACAGATAGATCTAGTCACAAGAAACCTAGTAAAACTTATTTCAATAAATTTGGAGCTATTTTGAGCAAGTTATGACTTTTTGGAAACATTTAACATTTTCTAGAAAATCATTTCCTAAATCCTTTTAAAATCAACCGATGAAAACGCTGGGTGCACCCGGACCCGAGTCAGGGCGCTGACGAGCGGGGCTCCGTGGGTTAACGACCCCACCTATCGGCCAGACCGAAATAAGGGGCGGCGCTGACCGGCGCGTTTTCGCCAACGGCGAGGTTCCCAGCGAAACGGAGGGCACCAACGTGCTCCCCACGTCAAATCGTGTCGGATAGAGGTGAATATGGAGGGGCGGGTCACCGGAGCAAGGCTCGCCAATGGCAATGGCGGAGTGGCAGCGCTACCTCGCGGTGCGCTGGCCATTTCTAGCTATGGCAAGGTCCGGTGAGGCGCACGTGAGCACGGCAAGGTGACGGCGGACCCGAAGCGCGAGAAAGGGAGGAGAGAGAGAAAGCAGAGCGGGGCCGTCTACACGGAGCCGAGCTCCAGCGAGTGGATGCGCATGGGAGAGAGAAGGGAAGAAGCGAAAGGGGCCCGCGGCCACTACCTTCTCCTCGCTAGTGACGAAGGCAAGCGCAAAGCTGTAGCGGTGCGGGAAGGAGCTGTGCTGGCGCGCAACGGTGAAGCTCAGCGGGCGCGGGAATGGCACGGTGGCTGCTGTGGCTTGCTGCTGCTGCTGCTACAAGGCGAGAGAGCAAATAAGATGGAGGAGGGGGAGGCAGGATGGAGTGGGGTGTGCACGGTCAGACAGCCTTGAAGGCGGAGCACGACCGATCGGAGTGGGCAGGCCGGTGGTGCCGCGCGGCATGCTCGCCGGCGCATGGCCGCCACGCGGCATGCGCGCTCTGGCGCGGTCGGAGCATGGGCGCAGCGCGCTAGCAGGGGAGAGGGAGGTGTGGCACGGAGGCAGGCCGGGCAAGGTGCGGGGCAGGCCGGGCCGGCTTCGCGAACTAGGCCGAAAGGGAGGCGGCGGCCCGTTAAGGAAAATAAAATGATTTTCTTTTTATTTCTTAAATAATCAGAACTAAAATTCCATTTTGAGTCATTTAAAATCATTTTCACAAGTTGGTGTAAAAATGAAAGTTGTTCCATTTTTATAGATCTACAACTTTGCTTTTATGACCAAAGTCAAATTCTAAATAGATTTTGAATTACAAATAAAAATCAATATTAATTCAAAACCGTTTTTTGGAAGATTATTTTCAAAAGCAAAATTTGAGAAAACTTTGAATATACACCTTGCTCCAAAATACATGTGAAACATTTCTAAATCATTTGTACTCCCAAACAATCATGTTAAACATTATTACTAGCACAAACACGACTCAGGTTCATTTATACAGTAATGCAACATACATGTTTTATGAGCATGTTTCATATCTATATTTCATGTTATGTCTATGAATGCATAATAATGATTATGCTCATGATTTGCAAAATGTTAATGCATGTTTAACACCGAGGTGTTACAACCCTCCCCACTTATAAGAATCTTGTCCCGAGATTTTGAGTTACGAACCATTTGTTATAAAAATCCTTATAAGCGTTTTGCAGATATTCTCCTGTTTCCCACGTCGCATCACCATCATCGTGATGACTCCACTGTATCTTATATGTTCTCACCACTTTATTCTGAGTGACTTGGTCCTTAGTGTCCAAAACTCGAACCGGTTGCTCACGGTATTCCAAGTCTGATTTGAGCCGAATGCTCTGAGGTTCTATTCTCTCTTCCAGAACACGCAAGCACTTCTTCAACTATGATACATGGAAGACTGGGAAGATCGAACCCATCGCTTCTGGTAACTATAACTTATAAGCCACGGGACCCTTCTTCTCTATGATCTTGTATGCTCCTACAAATCTAGGAGCAAGTTTTCTCTTTACTCCAAACCGTGGTACTTTCTTCATTGGAGTAACCTTCAGGTAAACATAGTCACCTAACTCAAACTCAAGCGGTCTCCTTCTCTTATCGGCATAACTCTTCTGGCATGACTATGCTGCTTTCATGTTTTGTTGGATAATACGGACATTTTTCTCAGCCTCGTCAACAAAATCAGTTCCATAAAACCTTCTTTCTCTAGGCTCAACCCAATTCAATGGTGTCCTACATTTCTTACCATACAATGCTTCAAATGGAGCCATCTTGATACTCTCTTGGTAGCTGTTGTTGTAAGCGAACTCTGCCAAAGGTAACCATGATTCCCATGAACCCTTAGACGATAACACACAAGCTCTAAGCATATCTTCTAGAACAACATTAACTCACTCTGTCTGCCCATCTGTCTGTGGGTGGTAAGTTGTACTCCAAATCAAGCTTGTACCCAAACCTTTATGAAGATGCTCCCAAAAATGAGCGGTAAACTGTGACCCATGGTTAGACATGATAGTCTTTGGTATACCATGTAATCGGACAATCTCTACAATGTACTTCTTAGCATACTGAGGTGGTCGAAATATTGTTTTTACTGGTAAAAAGTGAGCTAATTTGGTAAGGTGATCTACAATTACCCAAATCGAATCATTCCCCTTTTGTGTGGTGGGGAAACCGGTGATAAAATCCATACTTATATCATCCCATTTCCAATCTGGTACTGACAAAGGTTGCAACATTCCTATGGGTCTCATGTGAAGAGCTTTCACTCTACAACACATGTCGCAACGAGCAACATACGCTGCAATCTCCTTCTTCATCTTCATCCACCAATAACAAGGTCTCAATTCTTGGTACATTTTATTACTTCCAGGATGGATAGACAGCTTAGAATGATAAGCTTCATCCATCAATTTGTTCTTGAGCTCTCGATCTTTAGGTACAACCAGACGGTCCTTAAACCATAACACTTCTTGTTCATCCACTCTAAAGTGCTTGGTCGATTCTTTCTTCATTTTCTCCTTGATATGGAATATTCCCTTATCTATTTTCTGACCCTCAATGATCTTGCTTTCCAAGGTACAACTAACCTAGATATTATGCAACACAGTAGGATGCAACAAATTGAACCCATCTTCAAACAATGGTTGCACAACAAGAGACTATGACTTCCTATTTAAGGCATCTACCACTACATTTGCCTTTCTCGGATGATAGTGCACATTCAGATTATAATCCTTTATTAGCTCTAACCATCTTCTTTGTCGCATATTCAACTCAGACTGAGTAAATATGTACTTGAGACTCTTATGATCTATAAAAATATTGCACACATTCCTAAGCAAGTAGTGTCTCCAAATCTTTAGAGCATGCACAACAGCCGCAAGCTCTAAATCGTGCATAAGATAGTTAACCTCATGCTTCCTCAACTAACATGAGGCATAAGCAATGACCCTTCCATCTTGCATCAGAACACATCCTAAACCATTCTTTGATGCATCGCAAAACACATCAAATGGCTTCTCTATATCTGGTTGTGCCAGAACAGGAGCGATGGTTAGCAAATTCTGCAAGGTGCAGAAAGCTGCCTCACACTCCTTTGTCCAAACGAACTTATGATCCTTTTGTAGCAAACTTGTCATTGGCTTGGCAATCTTCGAGAAGTCCGGTATAAAATGACGATAGTAACTGGCTAATCCAAGAAAACTCCAAACCTCATGAACTGTGCTTGGTGCCTTCCAGTCCATAACCTCTTGTACGTTACTAGGATCCACTGAGATTCCATTCTCAGATAGCACATGACCGAGAAAAGGAATTGTCTTCAGTCAGAACTCATATTTACTAAACTTAGCATACAGCTGGTGATCTCTGAGTCTAGTCAAGATAATTCTTAGATGCTCTTCATGATCCTATTCGTTCTCTGAGTATACTAGAATGTCATCAATGAACATAATCATGAACTTATCCAACTCTGACATAAAGATTGAATTCATCAGATACATAAAGTATGCAGGAGCATTTGTCAAACCAAAGGACATGACAAGATACTCATACAAACCATATCTGGTGGAGAACACAGTTTTGGGTATATCTTGTGGTCTAATCTTGATCTGATGGTACCCTGATCTCAAATCTATTTTGGAGAACACCTTGGCTTTGGACAATTGATCAAACAAGATATCAATCCGAGGTAGAGGATACTTGTTTTTAATTGTCACCGCATTCAGTGGTTGGTAGTCCATGCACATTTGTAAGGAGTTATCCTTCTTCTTCTTCATGAATAGTGTGGGACATCCCCATTTCGATGAACTTGGACGAATTAAACCCTTATTCAACAGATCTTAGAGTTGTTTCTTCAACTCAGCTAATTTATTTGGAGGCATCCAATAAGGCCTTCTTGAGATCAGTGGTGTTCCAGGGATTAACTCATTGGCAAACTCAACATCTCTGTCCGGTGGAAGACCGGGTAACTCATCTGGAAACATGTCTGAAAACTCACACGCTACTGGGATCTTGGCTAGAAGAGTAGTTTGGACTACACAAGTTATACTGGTCAGATCTATTCTCTAAGGTAAGGTTACTTGAAATGTACCTTCTCCAACAGGTTCTTTGAGAGAAGTGCTTCTTCCTCCAACATCAATTACTACTCCCATCTTAGTCATCTAGTTCATTCCTATAATCACATCCAGAACTAGCCCTGACATAACTATCAAGTTAAGCTTATACTGCTTGTTTGCTATACTCAGGGTTATCCCTTGGATTATCTTATTAGTTAACAGATCAACCCTAGCTGAACTGATTCGATAAGCACATTCCAATTCAACTATCTTTTGCTCATACTTTCTTGCAAATGCTTGACTTATGAATGAATGCGATGATCTAGAATCAAACAAAATGACTACAGGATGATTGTTGATAGAAAACATACTGGCTGTCATGGGCTCTCCTTCCAGGATGTCATCGATGGTGGTGTGGTGCACACAAGCTTGGTACTGATTCTACTGCCTCTTGGGATATGGGCAAAACTTCGCAAAGTGCCTAGGTTGATTGCAGTTGAAACATGGTCCTCTTACTTGAGTAGCAGCTCCAAATGAACTGCCTTGTTCGGTCTTGGCTTGTGGCACCACCATCTTGAATGGCTTCTGGTTCCTCTAAGGTTGCTGGGCATTCTGATTCCTCCGCTGGGGTGGCCTAAACCTTGCACCAGGGGCAGGCGGACGATACGCAGAATGATTTGCCATTAGGGCCCTTAGCTAGGACGGACCTAACTCAAAAGCCCTCTTACGAGTCTTGGATGTAGCATATACATTGTTGTTCTTTTCTTGCTTTAAGCAGTCACTAACAAAGTCATTGAAACCAGTTCTTATGTTAGTACCCACGTGCTTCATCATCTTGGGATTCAGACCTCTCTTGAAACTAGTGATCTTTTTGGCATCGGTATTCACCATGTCAGAGGCATAGCGACTTAGATTATTGAATGCATGTAGATACTGGGTCATCGTCTTGGTGCCTTGGTTCAGCACTAGAAATTCTCCAAATTTCATTTCGGTCAAACCAGGTGGAATATAAACTCCACGAAAAGCCTCTATGAACTCCCTCTAAGTAATGTGGGCATTGGGGGGGAAAGTGGTGCGGTGGTGCTTCCACCACATTCCTGCAGGGCCTTGTAGCTGATGAGCTGCATACTCAGTCTTCAATACTTCTATCATCCTTAGAACACAAAACTTATCTTCCATAGTGTTTATCCACTCTTCCGCATCCAATGGCTATGCCGCTTCCTTGAAAATTAGTGGTCTAGTGTCCATAAAGTCCTTAAAACTGCTATGCTGATTCACTTCATGTCCACCTAGGTTTAACCCATGGCGGGTGTTGTCAGCAATATGGCGCAATGCAGCTTCCATGTTCTACTGCATGCCCTCCATGTTGCGTTGACTTCCAAGGAACTATGCTAAGAACTGTTCCATGGTGTACGGTGGAGGAGGAGGTGGTGGTGGTGGATCATGGTTCTCATTCCTAGTGGCACTGCCACCTGCCTCAGTCATGTCATACACGGTATGATGAGTGTTCAGCATCTGCACATTTCAGCAATAGTAATTATTAGGTGATGTTGTAGAAATTGCAGGTCAATGAAAAATTATGCCGTACTGAATTCACTGGAGAGAATAAATTCATACAATAAAACAAGGGCACAATAAGTCATTCCAATTAACACAACATCACTAATTAGATTACTTAAGCACACACATCACGTCCATTACAACCAAATTGATAGCATACATACACTAGACTTTTGACGTTCCGATATCACCACAAACACATCCAAGTTTTCTAACATTACATCAAGGTCTTAGTCTTTCTACTCCTGAGTACATGCCAGACATATCAACCATGCAAAAGGTCATCGCAAATGAAACCCTAGTAGCTAGCGCAACAACTACTAGCCTACTCATCGTGGTCGCTATCTAGGTCAGAGATGTCGACATCATCACTATCTACATCATCGTCGTCATCATCAGTGGGTGCCTTAAGCTCTTCGGGATCCTCGTCCTCATCTAGATCCATCTCTATGGCTCCAGGCAGAACATAAGGGTGTAACTGGTTATTCAGCTGATTAACCTCCTCATGTAGGTTGTCATTGTACTCTTCTGCATTGGCCAGCTACTGCTCTAGCTCAACTTGTAGAGCTCTTAGAACATCTTCTATGGACCAAGCTTCATTCCTCTGGTGGAGCACATGGATCAACATGCGCTCAGCGTTCCTATTGGCGGTGGTTAGACGCTTGACCTGCTCTCTCAATGCACGCACATCTCCCTCATAGGCTCCAGTCCTCTGGGTCGCCTGATCCCTTTGATGAGTCAACTGAGCCATCTCTGCACTGAGCCTCTCAATTTTGATGTTGTGATCCCTCTGAAGCTGACGTCGGTCATCGCGGGCCTGACTAAGAGCACCAGACACACGTCTCAGGCTACCTTCTACTCCATCGAAAGCCTTCATCACTGCGAACATGGCGCTCATGGTAGGGTTATCACTATTCTATCCTTCTGCTGTACCAATCTCTAAAGATCTTCCTCTTGCCTGCTGCCATGAGTCAGTGGAGGGGTTGCCCCTCGGAAAGACTCCAACTAAAGCGACTGCCAACTCCTGAGGAAAACGATCCATGATATCCCTCAGTATCCGAAAGGCTGCCCTGTCAGCTGCTTCTTTAGTAGTCCTGCCAGTTGACTCATAACACCAACCAGTCCACTCAGAACTATCACCTCGGGGACGAACAATGGCCTCCACAGTAACCAAGAGACCTTCCCCCAACTGCTCATTTGTCTAGAAGTAGCGGGGCTCTATTCCATCAGGATAGCCTACATAGCTGAGCACTCTCCACAAGAGAGTAGGCATCCCAAACTCTCTAAGAAACATGTGGCGTTGACAGGTACGTGGAGCAAGCTGATGGCGGGGAGCTCTGCCTCTGGTGGACTTGCGAGCGGTTTGCTTTACACGTGCCATCTGTAGCAAATTTTATTTTATTACTCACGTGAGAACAAGATTAAGTTGTTATTTTTATCAAAATGAGATAATCAACTTATAAGGGGAGGAACAATGCCATGAATGATATGTAACAACATGATGCATGCATGTTCCGTACGTTCTCACAAACTTAGGAAAAATAACAATTGTTAGGGGCATAGACGGTGGCATACAATGGTCTCTCATAAACGTAGCTAATACGTACTACATGACAGCGCTATTATGTACCTACAAAAGATCCACTTTAGTACAAACTCTGACAGTATGAAAAGTATGCACGAAAGCAGTAAAGTAATCTACTCATTCTACACGCATCCCTAGATATGCGTACAATGGTAGCAACTACCCGAACCATCGTCCTATCGATGGCATCGTCACCACAGGACGGAATTTCCCCACACATTGGATACCTTCATACAAACACACATATGGCATGTAAATAATCCAACATCATATAAGCACTTCCCTAGATCGGTAGTGTATCCGATCATGCTCTCACAACTCTCACTTACCGAGGCATAGAGGCAATGGATCCATACATTACCATTCAAGTGAATGGCACTCGTACAATAGCACGCCGTATGAGCAACGAAATAGAAATATGATACAAAGACCCCCAAGTCAGTACTTAAATAAGCCACCTAGAGTTCTTAACTGGGCATAAAGGATATGACCACTCGCACACTCTTAAGTTTTTAATTAGAGGTTGAAACACCTATATACTACAGTTTGCAATTAGTTTTGTAACACAAAACCCTTTTGTTTTAAATACACGCATAAATAGTAACCTGCTAAACCTTGCTCTGATACCAGCTATAACAGAACTGACCAATTATACGAGATTAAGTAAGAAAATCTTCCGCTAAAACAGATAATTTAGCAAACTTAAGCCCGTATAATCCGGTAGTCCGTGAAACCACGAAGGATTTCAAACCAATCGATATACAAACCAAGATTGTACAAGTTTAGCAAGTGCCATCACATGTTACATAAAGTTCGCAATCATAGTTGGGTACATAAGAGTTTAGAATATAAAGTTATTACAAACCAAGTTTAATCTGAGATAGCGGAAGCAAATAGTTTTAAAGCCACACACACACTTTTAGTTCAGATACAATACCAGCAGGTAGTCATCTCCAACAAAAGCATTAGAAGAGAGATACGGAGTGACCATTGCCCTTGGTCCTAGTTGTCACCCATCGCCGGGTACAAGAAGTTAATGCAATAGCCGTAGTACATTTGACCATCTGCAACAACAATGAAAACAACACCCTGAGTACGAGAAGGTACTCAGCTAGACTTATCCGTCTTAAACCAAAATAAAGCGACTCCAAGGATTATGCAAGGCTTTCTTTAGTGGGCTAGCTGACTGGTTTGCGAAAAGCATAAGATATCGTGAAGAAACCATTTTAAATACTTTGCATCATCTTTATTATGACCTATTCATCTAGGTAAGCAGCTATACTATAGCAATCACTTGATTAACTAATAACATCTAGTTACCAACTTAGATTTAGCATATCCCATACCATCCAGATAACCATCATTGTTCCATAATAATTACTACGATGCCGTAGCTCGAGTCAAGTGCTCACTATCTAGGAGTGATGACGATTTGAATCGATTCCTAACCAGCTGGTGATTTATTCCTCACACAAACCATGCTTCCCCTACCAGGGTAGCTTAGATCACCAAGGACACTATTTAGGTAGCCGTGGGACAATCTGGAGCCGCAGTACCAAGGGACCGCTCGACTGCCAGGAATCAGGGCGCACCTGCCCTTGGGCTCACTCTTCGCATCCCTATCATACCCCCATCAGCACCAATACGTGCACCCGTGTAGATCCCATCCCAAATAGTGTCACTAGCTTCGCGGTCGAAAGGTACTTTATTCGGCCAGCTAAATTTGAGGCATGCGTTCAATATGACAAGAGAGATGAGCAACGATCGGTCCTTAATCGACACAGACGGAAACTAATAGCACCCCAGAACCCTGTCTGGTTGCCTCCAACTTTTTCCGTCCGGTCTCCAATTATCCATCACACATAGTTAATTCCAGGATATCATTCTTTCCATAGCTAAATTGTTCCAGTAACCACCTATAATGTAGGTGACCAGATATCACCGATCGCAACCGGTCTAAGCAAGGCTAAGCAGTTATTCAATCCTGACCTAATAGGGTAAAAAGGTAATAAGGTTGGCAAGGATAGTAATAAATGCATCAATGGTTTCAATCAACTCCTACAACTTAATGCAATAATATATAAACTCATATATAGAAATAATTACTTTTATAAAGTAGGAGACTTAGAATGCTCCGAGGCTTACCTCATTCGAACGAACTAGGTTGATGATCCACGCACTTGGGCAAGTCCTCTCCCAGCTCCTCTTCCTCTGGCACCTCCTATGCCTGAACTTCTTGTGGATCTGTTCCGGTCTGCTCTTCCTGAACTATTGCTAGCAACTCCTCCTACGATCATGTATGATGTAGATGTATGAGTGCTAATGCATAGGTGCATCGAAGAGATGATATGTAATGATCATGATGCATGAAATATAGATGAACATGTTTAACTTTATTGGACATAGTAGAAGTAAAGCCCTTCTACAAGGTAGCCAATATCATCCAAGAACATGTACTACTATACTACTACTACAACCACTATACTAACATGCCAAGTCACCATAGCAAGTTAAGGTGCTTCAAAGTTACACCAAAGCAAACATTATTTACTAAACATGCATTAAAGAAGATTATTTTATTTCATTTTAAACTAGGAATACAACAGCAACATATATTTCTGGTGCTCATAAAAATTTGATACAATTATAGTAGCATAGTACTACTCTAAGTAGGCTACCATAAAATTTTCATTACATTTAGATAAGTATAATAGCCTACACAAAAATGACAAGCTATGGTGGATAATTGAGCATGAAAATACTTTGTACTACAAAAAGTGTCAAACAACAGATTTGGTATTTTTCACATGATCTACATAGCATACAATCACTATACAAAAAGTTTCACCTACATTTATTATTCATATTTTTAGCCCTAGCAATTTTACAAGAAATCAGCAATTAATACACATAACATACCTAGCCATATTTTTCCACATAACATGCATGACATATATTTTTCACAGAAAGTACATCTCAAGAATAGATCAACCAAATTGGAATCATATTTTTCTGATACATATAGGATTTACTAAACATTTTACAAGATATCAGCAATATCAAGAATTAAATAAAGCTCTACATTAAAGTATCTAAAAAATGACATGCAATATTTTTAACAGATAGATCTAGTCACAAGAAACCTAGCAAAACTTATTTCAACAAATTTGGAGCTATTTTGAGCAAGTTATGACTTTTTGGAAACATTTAACATTTTCTGGAAAATCATTTCCTAAATCCTTTTAAAAGCCAGCCGATGAAAACGCTGGGTGCACCCGGACCCGAGTCAGGGCGCTGACGAGTGGGCCCCCGTGGGTCAACGGCCCCACTTGTCGGCCAGACCGAAACAGGGGGCGGCGCTGACCGGCGCGTTTTCACCGACGGCGAGGTTCCCGGTGAAATGGAGGGCACCAACGTGCTCCCCACATCAAATCGTGTCGGATAGAGGTGAATATGGAGGAGCAGGTCATCGGAGCGAGGCTCGCCGATGATAATGGCAGAGCGGCGGCGCTGCCTCATGGCTCGCTGGCCATTTCTGGCTATGGCAAGGTTCGGTGAGGCGCGCGTGAGCACAGCAAGGTGACGGCAGACCCAAATCATGAGAAATGGAGGAGAGAGAGAAAGCAGAGCGGGGTCGTCTACATGGAGCCGAGCTCCGGCGAGCGGATGCGCATGGGAGAGAGAGAAGGGAAGAAGCGAAAGGGGCCCGCAGCCACTACCTTCTCCTCACTGGCGACGAAGGCGAGCGCGGAGCTGTAGCGGTGCGGGCAGGAGTTGTGCTGGCACGCAACGGTGAAGCTCGGCGGCCGTGGGAATGGCGTGGTGGCCGTTGCGGGTTGCTACTGCTGCTACGAGGCGAGAGAGCAAATGAGATGGAGGAGGGGGAGGCAGGATGGAGTGGGGTGCGTGCGGTCGGACAGCCTTGAAGGCAGAGCGTGGGTGCAGCACGCTGGCAGGGGAGAGGGAGGCGCGGTGCGGAGGCAGGCCGGGCGAGGTGTGGGGCAGGCCGGGCCGGCTTCGCGAACTGGCCCGAAAGGGAGGCGGCGGCCCGTTAAGGAAAATAAAATGATTTTCTTTTTATTTCTTAAATAATCAGAACTAAAATTCCATTTTGAGTCATTTAAAATCATTTTTACAAGTTGGTGTAAAAATGAAAGTTGTTCCATTTTTATAGATCTACAACTTTGCTTTTATGACCAAAGTCAAATTCCAAATATATTTTGAATTACAAATAAAAATCAATATTAATTCAAAACTGTTTTTTGGAAGATTATTTTCAAAAGCAAAATTTGAGAAAACTTTGAATATACACCTTGCTCCAAAATGCATGTGAAACATTTCTAAGTCATTTGTACTCCCAAACAATCATGTTAAACATTATTACTAGCACAAACATGACTCAGGTTCATTTAAACAGTAATGCAACATACATGTTTCATGAGCATGTTTCATATCTATATTTCATGTCTTGTTTATGAATGCATAATAATGATTATGCTCATGATTTGCAAAATATTAATGCATGCTTAACACCGAGGTGTTACATGGGTGTAGGCATAGATGAAGTCGAGTCTATTGTCACCATCCATGAGGACCTTGGTGAGGCGCACTTTGCCAATGATTGGTTGATGACGAGTAGGAACCAGTGGGGGCAGGGCACGTGGTCAAGATGATTGCCCCGATCGAAGCTGATGGACACCTCAGACCACCATGAACGTGTTAGCACTGCCACCATTTCAACAACATTCACCTTTTTCTCATTTACCCTTTGCTGTCATGGAGACTCATAGGCATGAGGTCCACCGAAGATCATGAGACACTCGGCATTGGGGAAGTATGTGTCATCATCCTTTACCTTGTCCCCCTCATGTCCACCTTCTAGGGTGGCTTATGGGCCTTCTCTTGCTGAGGTCAAGGGTGCCCTTGACATAGCTTCTCAGCATACAGTAGTCTTTGAGTAGTTGTTTGGCCTGGCCACCATGAAACTAGCACATCTCCTCAAGTGCCTTCTCGAAGTGCTCAGGGCACTGGCCCTTCCCCTTCGATTAGGGCTGCATGGCTTGCTCGACCGCTGCAACAATCTCCTCACCACGATGCTTCTTGTTGTTGTTCTTCTTCTTGTCCTAGCACCGAGATGATGTGTCGGCATCGGTGCTGCCATCTTCCCCATGCTGGGGCGTGGCGACCTTATCAGTAGCGGAACCAACAATTTTGATTAAGGGGGATGTGCAAATATGATGACACTTCTAAGTGTAATAAATATATACATAAGTGTATGTCTCAATAAGTTTGGACCTTGCCCTTGCCGTTGAAGTTGGCCAGAATGGCCTCCTCCCCTATGGGTTATTTGGTGGCAATGTCTAGTAGCTCCCACGTCATCCGTGGGGCCTTAGGTCATAGGTGGTGCCATAGGTGAAGGCGTTGATGATATTGGGAAGCTCGTTGCACTTTCAAGAGAACCATTGCATGTACTCTCAGAGGGTCTCTCCCTACTTCTTCCTATAGTTGCCAAGATACCATGAGATTCTAGGGCGAGGTTATGTTCCTCTGAAGTGCCCCACGAAGGACATGTGAAGGTTGGCCCAATTATGGATGCAACCTGTGTCAAGATATTCGAGCCACGCCCTCATTGAGCTTAACAAGAGTAGTGGGAGGTATTGGACTACTGAAAGGTCCTAATGACTAGAAGTGGGGTGAATAGCCTAATAAAATTTTCTACAAAGCACTATGGCAATGTGTTAGTAAATAAAAAGTGTAGCTTTTTGCTCTAGCTCTACAAGGGTTGCAAGCCACCTATTCCAATAATTCTAGTCAATTAAGATCACTAGGGCACACACAAGTCTATGTCACTACAACGACACTAGTTGAGCTAGGTAAAAGAAGAAGCAACTAATTAAACTACTAGCTAAACAAAGAGCTACTACTACACAAGGTATATGTAAATGAAATACAAGTGAGTAGTAGAGAGGTTATACCACCGTGGCAAGTGACAATCAATCAAGAATACCAAGTGAAGACTAATGAATCAATTGACACATAATTTATCCCGAGGTTCACATGCTTGCCAACAAGCTACGTCCTCATTGTGTCAATCGTTCACTTGGTGGTTCGCGAGCTAATAAGCACCACGCCTAGCCCAACACTTGGGCGCCGCAAGAACCTACACAAATGAGGGTACTCAACAATACGAGCAATTCACTAGAGTACCTTTTGGCTCTCTGTCGGGGAAAAGGTCAAGAACCCCTCATAAGATCACTAGGAGATGGCTATGAACAATCACCAACTCATGTCAAAGCTCCTTCGTTGTTCCATCTAGGTGGAGGCAACCACCAAGAGTAACAAGCAATCCCGCAGCTCACACGATCACTAGTGCCACTAGATGCTCAATGTCTAAGCAAAGCACTAGAATCACTTCCAATCTAACAAAGATGATGAATCAATGATAGCGATGAGTGGAAGGTGTTTGGCTTAGCCCACAAGGATGTATCAATGATCAAAATATCCAATAGTATGAACTAGAGCCGGTAAGGATGGCAACAGGTCAGGTCTGGACCCAAAACCCGCGGGGGCGGGGATGGGTCTAAATCTCGCCCTGTGGGTTTTCGGGTTCGAGGACCCAAAACGGGGCGAGCCAGGTGCGGGTTTTGAACCTCCCCCGCGGGTGCCCGTCAGAGACCCGCCAAGATAAGGCATGTGTAAAAAAGCTCGCCGGCAACCATGCTGGAACTGTCCCAACTAAGGTTAAACCTAGGCACAACTTGCACTCTTCTGTCTCCTCCCCTCTTCCTATTCCCGTAGGCGTAGCCGCATGCTGCACCTACACGGGCACGACGCGTCGCCCCTGACGATTGATGAGCACATGCTGTTGTGTCGCTGCCCCTGCGGCCCACCACCGCCGCCCCTGCTGATCTACCACGATGCCGCCCCAAGCTGCTGCATCGCGACTTCCCTGTGGCCCTACGGTAGTCGCCGTCAGCCAGACCGCCACCGCTCCTGCTGCCCTCGAGGACACGGCAAGCCCCCACCGCTGGATCCTCTGCTGTCCGCCCCCTGATTCCTTCAGCAGAGACGAGCCGAGCGAGACAGATTAGCCCCGCGAAAGACGAGAAATTCGACCGAGCGGGTCACGCCATACCCCCTATTTTGCCGCTGGTGCTCCTGCCTCGGGTGTCGGGTTCCCCATCAGGTTTTGCGTCCTTGTCGGGTAAAGGGGGCGGGGGCGCATTTCCACCCGAACCGGGGTTCAGGTTCGGGGCGGGTTTCAGGAGCGGGTTTGCGGAGGCTCCTCCTATTGCTGAACCTGACCCGTTGCCATCTCTAAGAGTCGGCCAACACCTATTTATAGAGCACCAACACTCAACATACTCGCTAGCCACTTAACCCAATCTCTACGCACTAACTGGACGCACTAACCGGACACGCTGTAGAGTGCACCGGACGCGTCCGGTCGACAACACGCCATCTGTATTAGCCGTTTGAAAATGACCGTTGCCACCCAAGGACTCCTCGTGCACACTCACTGTCTGTGACTGAACTCGCTGGTCCCCTCACCGGACCCTCAGCACGTAGTGTCTGATCGCGATGTGAGAGCTCCAGAACGTCAAAATCTCGATTGGACGCGTCCGATCAAGGGTGACCGGACTCACTGCCGCGTCCGGTCCGCCTTCGTGTGCTGTGCCATCCCCTGAACAGTACCAGAGGCATGTCCGGCTTGACCGTACTCACTGTTGCGTCCGGTCCACCTTCGCACGTTGTGACGTCCCCTAAACAGTACCAGGGCGCGTCCGGCTTGACCGTACTCACTGTTGCGTCCGGGCCACCTTCGCATGTTGTGTCGTCCCCTAAACAGTACCAGGGGCGCCCCCGCGCCAGGGTCCGATCGCACCAGCCACCCTGGCCGAGCCTAGGGTCACTGACCGGACGCGTCCAGTGACCCCAGAGCCAACGTCCGGTCACACCAGTGACCCCTAATTCTTCTCCTTTTCATCCCTTGTACAAATGTATTAACTCCAACAAGTTTCCGAACACTTGTGTACCTGAAGTTAGCATTTCACAAACATGTTTTCCAAAGGATGTTAGCAGTGGCGGAGCTACAGGGTATGCCGGGCCTGCATGCCCAGCGTATATAGTACATGTATACAAGTATATTTGTAACAGAAATAAAAAATACTTGGAAAATGTCTAACAGAAAACACAGATGTTGGCCCTGTTCGCTTGTCTTATGAGCCATACTATTTCAGCGAATAAATAGTATTTTTCTGTTAAAATAAATCAGTAAGCGGTACTTTCCGTCGTGGTTTTTCAGCGAAGCAATTAGGGCCGTTGTGCCAGCGGCCTTGCAGAGCATTTCCTTTGCATTCAGAGTTTCAGACCGACGGCCCACGTGACGAAAGTCCTGGGCTGGCCTGCTGGCCGGACCACAGGATCAGGGACTGCAGGAACGGCGAATTTCGTCCAGACGACGTCGCGACGGGGACTGTCTCGAGAGGCCGGGCGATGACCCTACGCGCACGGGTGACACTTCGACGGCCAAACGATGGGACTCAAAGTCGATCAATCGGATCACCGTGAGATTCAATCTCTGTGTGTGTGTGTGTGTGTTTGTATAAAAAAATCGCTTATCTACTTTGATTGCTAATATTAATGAGTTATCCCTGTCCCCTCGTGCAGCGAGATCATAGATTCACTCAACATCACAAACGATCAAGATTGATGAACAACTTAGTATATATCACGTGAGTGTTTGTGTAATCGCATGTGAGGGCTGACGATTCAATCCGTGCAAGTGCAAGTTAAAAAGAGAAGAGAACACATTGCATCTCTTTAAAGTGGATATAATCGAGTCTTTTAGAAAGCGTGGGCTAAAAATCAGATAAATGGTAGTGTAAGTCTCTTACTCTCTTTAATACCTATATTTTAAACTATCAGTGTTGTATTTGATCTACTCATATTGTAATTTTGTACATGTTTTTACCTAATCTTTAAATTTAAGAATTATTATGTTATTGAGTATATGCATACCGAATTACGTTCAAATTTACAATCTTTACCGAATTATCAAATGGTTTTACCGATATGCTAGGCTGCGCCGGCATATCCTAAGATAAAATCCTGGATCCGCCACTAGATATTAGCACTCACTATGTCCTAATGCAAATGCATGGAGTCAATTTATCTAATGTCACTTAGATAACTGTATTTGCTTCGAATCACCACTCTTAATAGTACGGCTATCTATCATAAATCCACTCACACTCTCTATGGTATCTTGAGTGGCAAAATAAAATAGCACTATAAAATATACATTTGCCTCGAGCCCATTTTATTTTTATCTTTCTTCTTTTCCAAGCTAGAGCGTTTGATCTTCACTTAGGCCACCTTCATCACCATGATCATCATCTTGCTCCACACTTGGTGTTGTAACATCCTCGGTGTTACGCCTTAAACCAACTACTAAAACATGTCATGAGCATCATATTTATGTGATAATGCATGTGATAGAATGTGTAGATAAATTTTTTGTAACTTAAAATAATCAATAAAAATGTTAAATGAAAGTTGATTCAATAGCTCATGTATATCAAGTAGAGTTGAAAACCAATTTTTATTAAGCAAAATTACTATACAACATGTGTGTGATACTTAAATAAAGTTTGAAGTACAAACTTTATAGATGACAATGCAACTTTTGCTGTAGAGAAATAACATTGCTGGCTAGTAATTCTAATAGCTTAAAATGGAACTTGAAATTGAATTCAGCCAATACTTGAAGATTCTTTAAGTCTATTGACAGCTAGACAATACCAAGTTTGGGGATTTATTTTATGAAATTGAGTTAAGAGCTGGTGTCATATTTTAGCTCGGATTGGTCGCCTAATAGACCCTCTTTAGCATAGTAAAGGCGGTTTAGTGTCAACCTCAACCATTTAGTTGCTATTGATGATTTCAAATTCATGCACGACACGTTCTTGGGCTGGCTCGCCGGGTGGACGGGGTCACCAAGCTCAGGCGCTCGGTGTCACCGCGCTGGTCGTGCGTGCGCGCGCTGCCGCGTGTGGCCGGCCATGGCTGCCTCTGGCCTAGCTGTGGCCCAGCCATCGCTGGCCCCGCAGCGCGGAGCCGCTGCTGCTGCCGCCTGCCCCGCACCGCGCCGCGATGGAGCCACTGCCAGCGCCATCAACTCATCATCGTGTCCGCATTGCTGCCCTACCTCGCATTGCCGCTACCGACGCCACTACGACGCTGTGCTGCGCTGTCGCTCGCCTTGTTCCCGCACGCACATGGGCTGTCCCAGCTGCCTCACGCCGTCGCCTCGCCTGAATGGAGCTGCGGTCGCCCATGTCGCGCCCCCACCTGCCTCCACGTGTGCCCGTGGTCTGGTCGCGTTGTCGCGTAGCGGGTGCGTAGACGCTACCTTGGGTCCAGCCGATCGCTTATCGCTAAGGCGAGGATGAGCCGAGCCAGACCTGCTCCTCTCTCTCTGCCATCGCGACCGGCCGACCCCGCTCGTTTAATTTGGCATGGTTGAGTCACCATCGCCCGATTCATCACGTCCCTGACTTCTCCAATAAGCCACCTGACCCCTTGACCCTACCCAGCCTTGAAGCGAGCACGGCCAAGCTCTAATTTAGAGTTTTCCCCGCCGTCGTGTCATTAAGGTCGCGCTCGGCCATGGTCGAGGGCAGCCCTCCTACCGTCCCTCCCAGGACAATTCGCCTGCAAAACTAGCTCTGCCTTGCCTCCCTCTCCACCTTGCGCACGCTAGTAGAACCGCTACTGCCTCCCCATTGTCGCGGACGTGACCGTGCCACCGCAGTGCGTCGCCGCATGGCTCGACCACCCGTGGCCAGCCCTCCTCCGTCATCCTCCACCTCAACTATCACCATGGCCTGATCCATGGTAGCCTCCTAATGTTCACACGCTAACCAATTAGGTCTGTAGCTACCCTAGCTCACTGGAACAATGGCGCCGTTGTCGCGGATGGCCGCGCACCGCTGTAGCCTTCCCCAACAAGTTGTGTCACCCCGCACTGCCGCTTAGCATAGCTGCTCATGGTGGAGATGGTGACTGGCCTGTTAGGTGGTCTACCGTAGGTCCCAGGTAGTCGGCGCAGCCACGCTTTATCACCGGCCGCCACGCCGCCATGCACTGAGTCGCTGGGGTGTGCGTGGGAGAATTCTAGAAAAGCTAGAGGGTTAAGTGAAAAGGTTTGAGAGGTTAAAATAGTGTTAGTACTTAGTTTTAATTCGGGAGAAGTTTGATGTCTCTTTTGCAAAATCGCCAGCGCGCACGGGATTCCCCCCACCGTGGGCCGTCTCGCGCTACAGGCCAGCCTCGCGTGGACCGCACCATGGGCCACCGCGCACTCGCACACGCGCTGCATCGCATGGGCTGCGCGGGAGAATTCGTTTTTCTTTTTTCATAAGAAATTAGAAATAGTTTTCTAATTTAATTTCTGAGCTGATCTTTGGCAATTAATATAAAATCATGTAGGTGTCCAAAAATTGTAAAATAAATTTTGTTAGGTTCATAAAATTGTGCTCTATCTATTGGTGCTATTTAGTTTATATATATACATGTTGATACCAGGAGCTATTAAATCATTTAAGAATGCTTCATATTATTAAATTAATCATTGTAGGAATTTTTGTGGTAAATTGGTGCAAGCTTTGGTCCAGAAATTTGTATAGTAGCTTCATGGTACTATTATATGCTCACTGCAATTTTTGTAGCCTTAGGGTAGACTAAGCATTAGGGTAGTTAAATGCTCTTTGTTTTTTCAATATACATTAAATCACTAGAAGAAATAAAGATGTATCCTTAATTTGACAAGCTAAGGGTTTGTTAGTTGAATCCAACACACTTCTTGATGAAGATGATAGTTAGCTTAGTATCTTAGTCATTAGAGCTAGCTTAGTATGTGTATTCTTATTTTCAGAGTTGTTGTTGCCTAAATGCTAAGTGTTGCATCATCATCGCATGCATATAGAGAACGAGTTGGTGGAGATAGTGACCACCGACGTTCACGAGTTTGAGGAGATCGTCGAGGAGTACAAGGAGGAGATACTCGTGAGGAAGTCCCAGAGCCACCGACGACTGACTTAGCTGACACCGCGCCTGCCCAAGGCAAACCCTGGTGCATAACCCTTATTTTTTATAATCACTGAATATATGTATGTGATGTGCATTTATGTTATATGAATTTTTATGAAAACCACATGCATAGATATATATGTCCTATGAGTCCTACTAGTACAGGTTTGAGTAGCTACTATACTTAGGTTTTCGTTAGCGTGAGTAAACTACCGTTACTCACAATAGGTGATCATTATAATTACTCTCATGATAAAAATGGTGAAAGGAAAATAGAGACCAGACAGGAATATGGTATGGGTATTAGTGGGTGTGATGAGTCATGTCCCATGGCCATGAGGCTTAGCTTGGTTACACTGTTTTCCCTATCCATGTAGAATAAGGACCGTTCGTTGCTGTGGATGGTAGTTAGGTGACAGACTTATTATCCTAAGCACATACTTACTTATGGGAGCGGTAAGGCTCGTTACGCTCTTGTTGTGGGTTCCAGCTCTTGCCCATGCCTTGGAGATGCTGGCACAGGCTATTGGTGGCTTCGCCTATGGAGGCACCAGTGGCAATGTCGGGGACAGGGGTGGTGCATGCGGTCCTGAGAGGCCCTATTCCTATCAGGACTTCTTGGGGATGCACCCACCCATGTTTACGCTGACTGCTGAGTCTCTGGACACGGAGCATTGGCTATATATTCTATAGCAGAAGTTTCAGCTGCTCAATATAACGGATGAGCAGAAGGTGCACTTTGCCGCACAGTAGCTTCTAGGATCTACCAGTGCTTGGTGGGACACTTTCAATGCTATGCAACCTATGGACCACCATGTGACTTGGCGAGAGTTTACCACTGCTTTCCATCAATACTATATTCCTGTTGGTTTGCTGAATAGGAAGTTGTCTGAGTTTCTGGAGCTGAAGCAAGGAAATATGACTGTGATGGAATATGTGAACAAGTTCAACCACCTTGCATAATATGCTAGGACTCATGTGGATACTGATGAGAAGAAGATGGATCGTTTCAATCGCGGTCTCTCTTACAACTTGCAAGAAAAGTTGTATATCAGGGGCTATTAGACCTTTGGTGCTTTGATGAATGCTGCCATTGCTATGGAGGGACTCCAGCGTGACTCTCAGACTGAGTAGAAACGTAAGAGGGTGATCACTAGGTCTTCTAGTCACCCACAGTCATAGAAGGTATAGGTTGTGAGGAGGGTATCCTATCACTCTCTGGGTGGACAGTTGTCTCGTCAGACTCAGCAGACTTACCAAGCACCTCCCACCTAGTACTATGCACCTACTCAGTAGGTGCAGCAGCCTCAAGGATAGCAGGTTCCACCTCATCAGGGATAGGGGAACAAGCGGGGTACTTGTTTCAAGTGTGGCAAGGAAGGCCAATATGCTCGTGAGTGCCCCCAAAACCAGCTTACTCAATCTTTTTAACCTTCAGCCAACTCTCGTTTGGTCAAGAGGACTATCCAGTGGAAGAAAGTTCCCATGAGCCGCTCAAAACAGGTTAACTTTACCGAGGCTGAGGATATCCTATAGGGACAGCCTATGATGGCTGGTATGTTCACCATTGATTCCCACCCAGCATATGTATTATTTGATTTTGGTGCATCACATTCATTCATGAGTATGGGGTTTACACAAAGGCACAATATATCTACTATGGCTATTCCTATTGCCTAAAGAATCAAAACCCCAGGTGCATAGTTATGCGTTAAAACTCAAACAGACATAGTGAGGCTTGTGCTAGCCACTCACTTTTATTGTCTCCAGTTCATGGTGCTGCCTGCGCAAGGCATAGATGCAATTCTGGGAATGAACTGGTTGAGAAACTATGGGGTAGTCTTGAACCTTAGGCAAAGAATTGTTGAGTTGAAGCTTCCTTCTTCTGAGGATAGAATGTCTCTCCTTACGCCTTTAATTTCTGCCCTACCAATTATTGATCATGCTGAACCTTCTCCTGATCTTGCGTCTATTCCTATGGTTTGTGAGTTTTTAGATGTCTTTCCTGAAGATCTACCTAGGTTACCACCGGATCGGGAGGTTGAGTTTGCAATTGATCTAGAACTTGGTACTGCTCCTATCTCGTGGCATCCCTATCACATGGCTCCAAAGGAACTGGCAGACACGAAGAAGCAGCTAGAGGAATTATTGGAGAAGGGATTCATCCATACTAGTTCTTCAACATGGGGTTGTTCAGCTATTTTTGTGAAGAAGGACGTCACTCTTTGGATGTGTGTGGATTATCGCCCTCTCAATGCGGTAACCATTAAGAACAAGTATCTTTTACCTCATATTGATACTTTGTTTGATCAGTTGGCTGGTGCAAAAGTATTTTCAAAGATTGATCTTTGTTCTAGGTATCATCAAATTAAGATTCGACCACAAGATATACCAAAGACAATTTTCTCTACTAGGTATGGGCTTTATGAATACCTAGTCATGTTTTTTGGCCTCACCAATGCTCCTGCATTCTTCATGTACCTCATGAACTTAGTTTTTATGCCAGAGTTGGACAAGTTTGTAGAGGTGTTCAGTGATGATATTTTGATATACTCCAAGAGCAATGAAGAGCATGCATAACATCTTCGAATAGTACTAACTCAGTTAAGGGAACACAAGCTATATGCTAAATTCAGCAAGTGTGAGTTTTGGTTAGATAGAGTGTAGTTTTTGGAACATGTCCTGACACCTGAAGGCATCTCTGTGGATCTTGGCAAGGTGTAAGACATGTTAAATTAGAAATCTCCAAAGTAAGTGCATCAGATTTGTCAGTTCCTTGGTCTTGCTGGTTATTATCGGCGCTTCATCCTTGAGTTTTCTAAGGTAGCTCAACCAATGACCAAGTTGTTCCAGAAGGATGTCAAGTTTGTATGGAGTCCATCTTGTGAAGAAGCTTTCCAAGCCTTAAAGAAGTTTCTTACATCTGCTCCTATTCTTGCCCAACTAGATATTGATAGGTCTTTTGATATGTATTGTGATGCCTCTAGGACTGGACTGGGATGTGTGCTTTGCAAGATGTACGTGTGATCGCTTATGCTTCATGTAAGTTGAAAAGGCATGAGTTGAATTATCCCACCCTTGATTTAGAGCTAGTTGCAGTGGTGCAAGCTCTAAAAATTTGGAGACATTATCTATTAGGAAATAATGTGCATATCTACATAGATCATAAGAGTCTTAAATATATTTTCACTCAATCCGAGTTGAATATGAGGCAACAGAGGTGGCTCAAGTTAATCAAGGATTACAATTTAAAAGTTCATTATCACCCTAGAAAAGCTAATATGGTAGATGATGCCTTAAGTTGGAAGTCACATCAAATTGAAGAAGAATCTTTGTCTCTCAACCATTCTAAGGTGTTAGCCCATATTGCTCTAGTCTCGGATCTACTTGAGCAAATTATTATAGAGCAAAGGCAAGATGTTTCAAAAATTCAACATATCAAGAAGCTAATCATCAAAGGGCGTGGTCCTCATTTCAATATTGATGATCAAGGTGTGGTGAAATTTAAGAACCGATTGGTGGTTCCCTCAACTAATGAGCTTAGGAGAAAATTTTTAGATGAAGCTCACAACTCCAAATTATCCATTCATCCAGGAAAGTAACAAGATGTATCATGATTTGCGTCACTTGTATTGGTGGCCAAATATGAAACAGGATATTACCAAATACATCTCAAAATGTGACATTTGTGGAAGGGTTAAGGCGGACCATATGCATACGACTGGATTTCTATAGCCCTTGCCTATCCCTATTTGAAAATGGGAGGATATTTCCATGGACTTTGTTGTGGGTTTGCCCTGCACGGCAAAGGGGTATGAATCTATTTGGGTCATTGCGGATTGCCTTACCAAGTTCGCTCATTTCCTTCCAGTGGATGCAAGGTATTCAGCCAAGAAGTATGCCAGGTTATATTTTGATTGGGTTGTGATCCTACATGGAGTTCCTCCTACCATTGTTTTCGATAGAGGGTCAATCTTTGTCTCTCATTTCTGTGATCAACTCCAGAAATATCTTGGTACTCATCTCCTCAGAAGTTTAGCTTATCACCCACAAATTGACGGTTGGATAGAAAGGGTCAACCAAATACTTGAAGACATGTTGAGAGCTTGTGCCATTTGTTATCTAGAAAAGTGGGACGAATGCTTGACTTTAGCTGAGTTTTCTTATAACAATAGCTATCAAGAGAGCATTCGAATGGCACATTTTGAGGCCATGTATGGCAAGAAATGTAGAACACCTCTTAACTAGGTGGAAGTGGGTGACCATGGTCACTTTGGACTCGATTTTATCAAAGAAGCAAGAGAACATGTCGGTGTTATTCAGAGTCACTTGAAAGCGGCTCAGAATCGTCAGAAAGCTTATGCGGATAAGAGGAGAAGACCTTTGTAGTTTGAAGTTGGTGACCATGTATACCTAAAGGTATCCCTGATGAGAGGAGTGCATAGGTTCAGAGTCCGGAGAAAATTAGTTCCTCGTTATGTTGCACCTTATAAAGTTTTGGAATGGTGTGGTACTGTTGCTTATCGTCTCCAACTTCCGGATATTTTGTCAATAGTACATAATGTCTTTCATGATTCCCAATTAAAGAAGTGTTTACGAGTTTCTGAGAAAGTGGTGGAAATTGAAGGACACCCTCTCTAACCTGATCTTTCTTATATTGAGCATCCCATCAAAATCTTGGATGAAAGAGAGAGTCACAAGGAACAAAGTGGTGAATTTTTATAAGTCTAGTGGCAAAACCATTTGGAGGATGAAGCAACTTGGGAACAAGAGAGTTATATTCTTGAGCATTATCCCCATCTTCTCCTCGATGTATTGAGGTAATGGGTTAAGTAAAAATTTATTTCTTATCCCTTTTCCCACACTAGGCACACATATAAAATCACAGGACAAGATTTTGTTTAAGGGGGGAGAGCTGTAACACCCTCGGTGTTATGCCTTAAACCAACTACTAAAACATGTCATGAGCATCATGTTTATGTGATAATGCATGTGATAGAATATGTAGTTAAATTTCTTGTAACTTAAAATAATCAATAAAATGTTAAATAAAAGTTGATTCAATAGCTCATGTATATCAAGTAGGGTTGAAAACCAATTTTTATTAAGGAAAAAATATTATAGAACATATGTGTGATACTTAAATAAAGTTTGAAGTACAAACTTTGTAGATAACAATGCAACTTTTGCTGTAGAGAAATAACATTGCTAGCTAGTAATTCTAGTAGCTTAAAATGGAACTTGAAATAACGCGGTCACCAAGCTCGGGCGCTCGGCGTCACCGCGCTAGTCGCGTGTGCGCGCGCTGCCGCGTGTGGCCGACCATGGCTGCCTCTTGCGTGGCTGTGACCCAGCCGCTGCTGGCCCTGCCACACGGAGTAGCTGCTGCTACCGCCTACCCTGTCCCGCACCATGATGGAGCCACTGCCGGCGCCATCACCTCGTCCGCACTGTTGCCCTGCCTCACATTGCCGCTACCGACACCACTACGACGCTGGGCTACGCTACTACTCACCTTATCCCAGCGCGCACGTGGGTTGTCCCAGTTGCCTCGTGCTGTCACCTTGCCTTAATGGCACGGTGGCCACGCATGTTGTGCCTCCACCTACCTCTACACACGCGCCTATGGTCTGGCCACGTTGTCACGTAGCGAGTGCGCAGACACTGTCTCGGGTCCAGCCGATTGCTTGCCGCTAAGGCGAGGATGAGCTGAGCCAGACCTACTCCTCTCTCTCTGCCACCGCGACCGCCTGACCCCGCTCGCTTAATTTGGCATAGTTGAGTCACCATCACCTGATTCATCACGTCCCTGACTTCTCCATTAAGCCACCTGACCCCCCGACCCCACTCAGCCTTGAAGCGAGCACGACCATGCTTCAATTTGGTGTTTTTGTTTTTCTTTTTTCATAAGGAATCAGAAATAGTTTTCTAATTTAATTTCTGAGCTGATCTTTGGCAATTAATATAAAATCATGTAGGTGTCCAAAAATTATGAAGATGATAGTTAGCTTAGTATCTTAGTCATTAGAGCTAGCTTAGTAGCTTAGTATACATATTCTTATTTTGAGAGTTGTTGTTGCCTAAATGCTAAGTGTTGCATCATCAGTCGCTTGCATGTAGAGAACGAATTGGTGGAGATAGTGACCATCGACGATCATGAGTTCGAGGAGATCATCGAGGAGTACGAGGAGGAGATCCTCATGAGGGGGGAAGTCTCGGAGCCATCGACAACTGACTCGGCTGACACCGTGCCTGCCCAAGACAAGCCCTAGTGCATAACCCTTATTTTTGATAATCACTGAATATATATATATATGTGTGTGTGTGATGTGCATTTATGTTACATGAATTTTTATGAAAACCACATGCATAGATATATATGTCCTATGAGTCCTACTAGTACAGGTTCGAGTAGCTGCTATGCTTAAGTTTTCGATAGCATGAGTAACCTATCGTCACTCACAATAGGTGATCATTATAATTACTCTCATGATAAAAATGGTGAAAGAAAAATAAAGACAGTGCAGGGATATGGCATGGGTATTGGTGGGTGTGACGAGTTGTGTCTCGTGGCTATAGGGCTTAGCTTGGTTACACTATTTTCTATGTCCATGTTGATTAAGGACCGTCCATTACTATGGATGGTAGTCAGGTCACAGACTTATTATCCTGAGCACATATTTGCTTATGGGAGCGGTAAGGCTCGTTACACTATTGTTGTGGGTTTTGGCTCTTTTCGAACCGACTGATTGGAGACGGGGAAAGGCGGAGGTCTAAGCACCATACTAAGACCAGGTCTCAAGTGTGGGGGCTTGGAGTCCAAGTTTGGATGGGGATCTGGACCCCTTGACAGGAGTGGAATGAGGTTGATCTTGTTTGTGCCTAGGGTACAAATGGGGCATGTGTTTCGGAGTACCCAGCTAGGATATATTGGTTCACGAATCGCCGTTTCTGTGAGACGATACGACTTGGCTATGGTCTAGCACCGTAGTAAGAAACTAGAAGATGAAAGATGGAAAAATGGTTCTGATTGCTCAACCCTTGCTTGAAAGTAGAACAAGGTGCTTACTTAGAATGGTTAACTAATGAAGTAATCATGACTGCTAATAAAACTTGATCTTAAGGACGTACTCCTAGTAATGCTTTTCGCAATAAAAAAGAAAATAGCAAACCCATATTGCCTATCATTCTTCTTGGAGTCAGGAAACTATTCCCACTAGTCGGGTAAATCTTACGAGTACACTGTGTACTCAAGGTTTATTTTACCCCTGTTGCAGGTGCAACTTGAGGAGTAGCTCCTATGTGGAGGATTCTTCTGGTAGGCACAGACGGATCCTTATATCGTTTCCGCTAGATGTTTATTTTTATTTCGTTGTTTCATTATCGCACTCTGAACTTTGGTATTGTAATAAATAATTTCCAAGAACTCTTGTTGTATGAAATGGAGTAAGTATTGTAAACATGTACTTATTATCTGATTCTAGAGGTAAAATGTGGATTGATTCGAGTTCTCTCGTAGGGTGTGCTCAACGGAACTGACCGGTGTAGCTAACTTTCAGGATGCTTAGTGTCTAGTGGAAGACGAGCCTCTCTGAAAGCATGTTATTTCGGATGGTTCTGCCATAGGTGTGTACCAACCTAGCTCATATAGATCACTTAATGACAAAGGTTAGTACACTAGGTTTCATCAATTAGCCAAAACCAAACTAGGGCTTTCAACTGCGAAGGCTTTATCTGCCCCTCTGACCCTCATTGTGAGCCGATAGTCTTCAAGCCAATGGTTGGGGCTAGTCCTGCCATCGTACCTACCGACGTGGCTCATTGGTTGTAAGCGCTTGGGGTAGTAAGCCGCCATTATCCTAGTCCCGAATGCTTGTGGACCGAAGTGGTCTTGGCTCGGGCTTCCTTTTTCTTTGGTCAGGGTAAAGGAGCAGTGACTTGGCTAGAGTGCGTTGCCTTGCCTCGATGGTGTCCCTCACATACCGGTTCTCTCCGATCTGATCGCGCATGGGCGATCGTCATTGGTCGAGGTCGCCTCACCGCTCATGCCAGGGCTTGGCGCCTCTCACCCTAAGTCAGTCATAGTTGCTGGTAGGGCTAATGCAGCTGCTATCGCTGTGTGGACCATAGGAGTCAGAGCCCTCACCCCTTGGCAGCGATGCCTATCGAGACGGCCTTTAGTTGGCATTGTTGCGGCATCAAGATAGCGAACTCTTCTACCTGCTGCTTGAAGGCGATGTAGATGAGACGCCTTGCCTCCCACAACTTCTAGTTGGTGGTCGAGTCCAGCGTATCCAGGATGTCATCCAGGTGGCATGCGGTGATTGCCATATTGTGCAATGCATGAGGGAAACAAGGCACGCGAGGAGCCCTGCATCATTGGTGATGTCACACTGGGCGCTACGCGTGCAGATGTGCGAGCTGCTCGCTTACCTGCGCTCCATCTCCTCCTGCTTTTGCTCAAGCTCGATGCGCTCGGCCTGCTTGTCCTTGAGTCGCTCTACCTTCTCACGGAGGTAGGTGGCCTACCTGTGTTGGAGTTAGGTCCAAGGACGTGACCTCGGTGTCCTCTATGGGAGGAGGTTCCCCATGGAGGAAGAAACATTCATGCCCTGGTGGAATCTCTCTACCCCATCGGAGTCGTACCTTGAGGGCGTGTTTGTTTGCCTGGACTAGGGTGGCCCGTGCATACCAGCCCAGCCTGACCAGGTGGAGGCAGCCTCAAGTGATTCAACTGGGCCAGTTTGTTTGCTTGGCCCAAGCAAGAGCTGGCTTGGGGTGGGATAGTGTTTGTTTGCTTGGACAAAAGTGTATGAGTACCTTGCATCATAAAACTGGTAGCCTTACCCCCACTGCCCCACCCCACACCTTCTTCTTCCTGCCCCCGCTCCTCTCTTCCTCTCATTGCGGTCGTAGGGAGGTAGGCTGTTTCACGGAGGTGGAGGGGGGCCGTGTGGAGGTGGAGGGGGTTGTCACACCGGAGAGGCTCGCGGCGGGGCTGCTCGTGGCGGTGGCGGGGACTGTTTGCGATGGCGGGGAGGCGGGCCGCCACGCCGGGGTTGGGCGACGGCTCTGGTACGAGCTCGCCGCACCGGCCACTGGTGAGAGGCAACGGGGCCTAGATCTATGTGCCCCCGCGTGATCCAGATCCATGGCCCGCCCGACGCGCTCCTCCTCCTCGTCGTCACGGCGGTTGCGTTGCTCGCCGCGGTGGTGCCTGGTGTCCGCGTGGTGCCGTGGTCACGGACTCGCCGCGACCCTCGCCATCCTAGCCCTGTCGTGTGCAGTGCTCTACTCCCTGTCAGTCATGGAGGATGTCGTGGGTACTAGGTAGAGAGTAGGGAGGTGACGCGAACCTCCATCGCGGCCAGCCAACACGCCCACACGAGCCTGGCTCCAGAGGAACGAATTTTTTTTCGTTCCCCCAGGGCTAGGCCCAAGGGTGCTTTGATGGTCGTGCGGACCGAGCTACAAACCCCATCCAGGCAAACAAACACTCTAGGTTGCACCCCTAGGGCGCAATGGCCTAATTGGTCCAGGCAAACAAACGCACCGAGTCACCTCTCAAGACTATCTCGAAGAAGGTATTCAGTGGCTTTGGGAAGGATGACGCCACATGACGCCTCCCTTCTCGTGAGTTCACTGACTTTCTTGTAGAAGAAGCTGGAGCAGGTGCTATACCAAACGAGCCTTTTGTATATAAAATAAACTAGACTAGATGCATTTTACTTGAGAAAGTAATAAAAGTTTTCTTTATGGCTCCGTTCGTGTGCCTTTAAATCCAGTTTGATCTGCTTCTTTTTTTATCCGAAATAGCGTTTTTCTCTCACAAATTCCTCCTAGATTTATCAAAGCCTATATATATATATGGGAGCCCACAAAAAGGAAAAAGCTGCGTAGAGAAAAGGAAACGGGAAGGAAGCCAGTGCACACTACGTGATGTGTGTGCATCGGAGGGGCATTGACTCGCTGGACTTCTTTCCCCCAAAGCCGCGTGGCCGCCGATAGCCACCAGACGGAGCTGCTCTCCCAGAAAAACAACCAACCAACCCCGACTCCCGAGACCCCAGTGAGAAACTAAAAAAAGCCCAAATGGCGCGGGGGAGGTCGTCGTCTCCCCTCCCAGCGATCCCCTCCTTCCGCGACGCCATCTCCGCCACTTCATGATCACTAGGGTTTCGCTCTTCTACCCATAAGCCCTCGTCCCGATGCGCTGGTGGAAGCGCTCCTCCTCCCCTTCCCGCTCCGCCTCCTCATCCTCAGCATCCACGCCCGCTTCCCCCGCCCGCGCCGCCACCCCCCGTCTCATCGTCGGTTGGGGCAGCGGCGCTAGCTCCCGCCGCGATGGCAGCGGGGGCAGCAGCGAAACCGCAGCCGCGGCTGATCAGAGCGCGGCGGATGCGCTATGTCGTCGATGACCTCGCGGTCGGGGTCTCCGCGCTCGGCGTGGACTCTCCGGCGAGGAGGGACGCGGCGGCGGGGTTTGCGCTTGCGACCGTGAGCTCCACGCCGATCTCTAGGTCTCCGAGTAACATGGAGGTGGCGCCGGTGAGATCCTCGTCGACCCCCGTGCTGCTGCCGCGTCCGCTGCCCCTTCCAGGCGAGGGGGAATCGCCGTGCCGCGGGCCCTGGAGGCCGCTTCCGTCACCGGCGCCAAAGACGCTCGACGGGGAGTGGAACGGGCCTGCAGCGGACGCTCCCGGGGTTTTAGAGACTGGGAGCGAAAGGATGACGCCGTTACTCGCACGGAGGTGATTGATTCGTACTGTACTTGTGAATGTTATGTTTTATTGCCGTTATTATTCAAGTAGATTATATTGTCTGCAAGGATGTCACCCTCACAGCTTGAGGATTGCAGAGTCGGGTTATGATTACTATTTACTAGCAATATTCACATTTCAAAAAGGATAACACCGTTCACTCGTATTGTGTCATCATTGAGGTGTTAAACACTTAGGGCCCGTTCGTTTCAAGCGGAACGGAGCGCTGGAACCAATCCGGGCCGGAAGACAGCTGTATTTTATACCCGTCAACCATCACCAGAAGCGTTCCGGCTGAAAATCAGCCTAAACGAACGGGCCCTTAGGAGGGTAGAGGGCAACAGTTTGTGGTGCCTATGGTTCAGAGATGTATCCTTTGCTGCAGAGTATGTTGATTTTGCTGCAGAGTATGGTGATTTTGAAGAGATGGATACCATGGTTCAGGGATTGGAGCTTTCAGATATACATATACACGAGTTGAATTGTGATTTAGTAACTTGAGTTAGTTGTAGGGTGTTACTAGCTAAGGGTTTTATTGGTAGATCATGACATCAGGTCATATTAGGATGGCGCAGTCATAAAATTTTATCTGTTATGTATATTGAGTTGTCATGATTTTTGCACGTGATGCTTTCATTATTGATTTGTACATATAATATTCCTTAAAATTTCCACATGATGATTTTTTTTAACTCTTAGTGATTAGTGAATTGATTAGATATTTACATGATGAAAATAAGTTAGCTAGGGTGTGGTGTTTTAATAAATAAGTGGCCTAGTTTGTTTCAGTGCTGTACTATAATTTCACCTTGGTTGAATTGGACTGCTATGAAGCTTCTAAGCTGAACCAAAAATACCCAACATGTTTAAGCTACTGTTGAAATAATCTAGTTAAGTATTGCCGTTAAAAACTGTACAAGAAACAGTGAAGATATCTATCACTTAATGTTTTTTCTTGAATATATGAGCTCTGCATTACTCATTGCTCTGACTATTTTCATTTTTGGAATATGTTTTGTGTTCCCTTGAAGCACATCAATTCTGATTGGTGATCATGATGTTCATTTGTGATATGCCTATTATACCAGAGTGGTGGCTCAAACTCTACCAAAGGCTCATGAGCACAACGACTTTCGGTTAAATGGGACTACCTGTTGTCAGCGGAGAAAGGCTTTTAAAGAGAAGTTTCAGGATAAGAACTGTGCTGAAACTTTGAACTTCAGATTGAACATTCCTGCTAAAAGTGCTCCAAGCAGTGGGTTTTCAAGCCCTGTACAAAGTCCTCGAAGACTGAGTAACGTAGACTTCTCATCTGCTGCAATCTCTATCCAAGATACCAATGTATGGTCAGCACGGTCTCCCTGGTCTTCTGATGCAATGGGATCTTCACCTCCTTTTGATTCACCTGACAAGTTTGCAGGGTGGTCAGGAGCGTTCTCCTCTCTCTAGTCCACTGAGAAGTCCGGTTTTAAGATCAAGAAACCCAAGTGCACCTCCATCACCAATGCATCCGAAGTTGTTCCCGGAGAACCATGTTTCTCGTCCTGATGGCAATGGAAGTGCCAGTTTTCACCCATTACCGCTTCCTCCTGCTTCTGTAAGCCCAAAGCAGACAAATGTTAGCCACCAGTTAGTTCCAAAAGCTGAGATGCCTTCAGTGGCTGGTCAATGGCAGAAAGGAAAACTCTTAGGTAGTGGCACATTTGGATGCGTGTATGAGGCCACCAATAGGTACATCAACACATCTTTTTAGCATCATGATTATTGCTTCATTTTAGATTCTGAATTTTATTCTCATTCACGTACATAAAGGCACACTGGAGCTCTTTGTGCCATGAAAGAGGTCAATATAATTCCAGACGATGCTAAATCAGCCGAGTCTCTGAAGCAATTGGAACAGGTTTGGTTTTATTTCATTTCTGTTTATTCTGCAGTAATAGGTATCACTACAATTGATCTATATGATTGTTCCCCACCAAAATTTGCTTTCAGATCTTCATGGTTAAGTAACATTTTCTGTATGCTGTTTTTGATTTGCATTGTTCTTACATACTATATGCTTCTCAAGTGCAGACCAACTTCAGAACTGACTGAACAATGTTAAATTCATTGTGGATCAGTACTATCTTCTTCTGCATAAAGATTATGCAAGTATGCACCTACTTTTATTGATTTGTTCTCACATTTCTTTCAGGAAATTAAGTTTCTTAGTCAATTTAAGCATGAAAATATTGTGCAGTACTATGGCAGTGAAACTGTAAGTTCTCCTTTGTCACATTATGTACCTTTAGTATTTACGTGCCAGTATCCAGTGCTTTGTAATGATTGTTTATTCAACTCTTGCAGATCGAAGATAGATTCTACATATACCTGGAGTATGTTCATCCTGGTTCAATCCATAAGTATGTTCATCAACATTGCAGATCACTGACAGAATCAGTCATTCGTAACTTCACACGTCATATTCTCAAGGGTCTTGCTTTCTTACATAGCCAAAAGATTATGCATAGGTAACTATTTCCTTGTTTTGAAAATTCTAAACCAATAATATCTTAACTTGCCTATTATTTAAATTTAAATTTTAAACTAAAAAATAATAGCTCGTTACATTATTTTATTTCCATGTAGGTAGTACACCATCCTGTCTTCTTTTGGACTATGCTTTTGCTGATTTTTTTTTTTCCATTTTCCAAGTTCTTGCATTATGCTGAAAAATGTACAGGTGTATGTAAAATTGTAAATATAGTTCTGCTCTTGCAGGGATATCAAAGGGGCAAATTTGTTGGTTGATATTCATGGTGTAGTGAAATTGGCCGACTTCGGAATGGCAAAGCATGTGAGTCCAAAATTTGCCTAGTTTTCTGCTATTCAATATCACACACAATTAACCAATAGTCAGTACTCCTGGATTTGGCTTGTCAACCACAGGCCATTAAGCTTATCACTACTGTATTCAAGGATAACAATACTACTCCCTCCGTCCCAAAAAGAATGTAAATCTCGCTTCACGAGGAGTCAAAGAATCTTAAGTTTGACTAAGTTGTAGAAGATATTATCTACATTTAGATCTCCAATTAGATGTATAATACTTATTACGCATCAAAACATCAATACTTTTTTATGTATTTGGTCAAAATTAAGAATCTTTGACTCCTCGGGAAACGAGATTTACATTCTTTTTGGGACGGAGGGAGTATGTACCATATGCTGTTGAGCATGAGTATTTGATGTATGATTTAGGTGCTTAGGTTTGGGGTCATGTTTCTTGAATCAAATTCGATATGTTTGAACATGATCAAACTATAGTGATCAATTTGTTGAATTTGAGATCCTACCTGATAACACCAAAGATACTTTATACAAAAAGTCTACCATGTATTTATACATTTGTACATAGATGCTTCTACATTAAAAACTGTGATCTATAGTATGAAACTATGAATGGTCTATAGTTCAACCCAACAATTCTACCTAATTCATATAATTGTACGTGGATGCCTCTATTTTAAAAACTGTAACCGAGTGCTGCAGATCAATATAGCATTCATTTTTGTCTTGTTGACATATATTGTTGGTAATCCTCATCGTTTCCTTTGTAGTTGATCTTTATTGCACATTTTCTTCCATTTCCAGTTGAGTACTGCAGCTCCTAATCTTTCATTGAAGGGCACACCATACTGGATGGCTCCTGAGGTGCGAACTAGCTATTCTTCATGTTAATTTCACCATTTTCTTCTCTTTGACTGTGATGAGGCTGATTATCCCAATGTGATGTAAATGCCTAATCACTTTTGTATGCATTATTCAGAATATGAAGTGTTGCCAAAAAAGAACATGTTAATCTAGCAGTGGACAAGGACCTCCTTTTTTTAGAGACTCCAATGCCTTGTTGCCCCAAAAAAGAACTTGTTAATCTTGTAGTGGACAAGGACCTCCTTTTAGAGAGTCCAATGCCTTTTCCTCAATCAATGCAGGAGCTGCACTCATTTCATTAAAAACAAATAGTAACAACTAACAAAATGTACAAAAACATGCAGACGCTACACAACCAAAGCCAACCCATCATCTAGAACATTGGGTACAAAGATGACATGCTAAAATAAAGAAGACCACCATAAGGCATGGAGACGGGCCCCAGAAAAGGCCCCTGAGGCCATGAGCCCCAGCTGTGCATCATAGGGCTGCATCCCCTTCTACTGTCTGCTGTGAATTGGAATAAAGAAAATCCAAAGGCATATTGTGCCTTCTTTTGTTATATGCTTTAAGTTCAATGCATTGTGGTTCCAGATGAGGGAAACAAAATTATTCAAAACTTACTCTTAGCATTCTAGAATCCAGTTCATCCATATATCAGTGAAAGCCTGAAATGCAGTTTTGGGCCATGCTCCTGCTCCTCCATCTTGCAAGGTTGGGGCCAGGATAAACCTTCATGCTTCAGATTCTTCTGAGCTAGTTTGAACTGGAGCCGTTCACCCTCCTTTTTCTCGAATCATGCAGGGGAGCTGTGTGTCATTTCATTAAGATAGAGAAAAAAAGGCACAATAGGCCGACAAGAACAGAGGTCCAACCCAAGTACAAAAACCCACTCACACCCCCAAAACTCCCTAGACCAGATAGCCATCCACCCTCCTGGTAGTTAAGTGTCAGATGTAATCAGTACTAGTACTATCATGAATTGTAAGCAGTTAGTTGTAGCTGCCATCCGCTTGCATTGCAGCTCCAAGTTTATGGCTTGATTATCTCATTTTCTACTGGAGGAATAGGCTAGGAATCATTCCAGCTTCATCAAACTTATACAAAATTAGCTAACCATTCCAACTGCTGCCAGCTGTTGACCCGACTGAAGAGCCCCCTCCCCCCCCCCCCCCCCCCCCCCCCCCCCCCCCTTTTTTTATGTCAAAGTCTGATTAATGGAATTGTTCGAGTTGACTTTGATTGCTTAACTATTAACCATGGAAAACATCTTATGTCCCTGGAGGAGTTTCTCGTCCTCTGCCTCCATGCACTCTTGATTACATGGGGGGCCACAGCAGCTCTGACTTTGACATAGCAGCCAGCAGAAGCGCTCAAATGCACTGCTTCTGGCCCTACAGATGTTACAATCATTTTTTTTACTCTTTAGACATAAGACATCTGCATAATTAAATGTGATTACACAGATGTTCTTGATGCTTAAACCAGATGGTTGTATTTAATGGAACTTGTATCTTAGTGCTATTAATTTTCTTTGAGCCAAAGAACCAATTTCCTCTCAAAATCACCATTCATTGTTGCCAAGGTAGGATATATTTATGTGATGATATGCGGAGCTTGACATCTGTTTTCCTGGGTTCCACATTAGATACTGTGATGCCTTCTTGTAATATTAGAGGTCTTAGCATGGCGCAGTCAGCCAGTCACACTAGCACATTTTTATGTTGCAGGTTGTTCGGGCTACACTTGATAAAAGTGCAGGTTATGATCTTGCTGTTGATATTTGGAGCCTTGGTTGCACAATCATTGAGATGTTTACAGGAAAGCCACCTTGGAGTGGTCTTGAAGGGGTAAGTTGTTTGTGGAGGCTTCCCTGTGATTTGGGTTAGATTTATGTAATCAGAGTTGCACATCTTTCTTTGCCTTAGGATCATTTGACAAATGATGATAACATGTCTTACATAGCACCTTGGCCTAATCAAGTTGTGAATAAGAAACAAATAATCTCATCTTGATTTGTGCATGCGTGATCACCTGTCTAATATAGTCATATGAGATAAGTAATGTTTCCATTTGGTGTGGTATGTGATCAGTGGAGTGAAAAAAAAATGTTGTCTTTGGATACTTAATTTTTTTCAGCTGAGGGGATGTGTGTTGGTGTGGGGATTTGTGCATATGCGGCTGTCCTACTTTTTTTATTTTTTTCTTTGGATTCTAACCATTAACTATATTTTGTGGTGCTACAGCCTGCTGCAATGTTTAAGGTGTTGCGCACGGACCCACCAATTCCGGATAATCTGTCCCCTGAAGGGAAGGATTTTTTGAGATGCTGCTTCAAGAGAAACCCTACTGAGCGACCAACAGCAAGCAAGTTGCTTGAACACCCATTTATCCAAACTTCAAACCACTACAGCCCGCATAGTGCTCCACATTCATTTTCGGGAATTAAATCTCCAGTAAGCTTTCTCTCTTTCTCCTCCTCACATGGCAAGCGATATCCAAAGTTTCAACTTAAAGCTTTATGCATGTGTATAATTAGCTTGTTGGTGTCAGGATACTGTGCGTAGCGGTGCAAGAGATAAAGTACCCTGGAAAAGTGATTCATGTATGAGAGGGAGACATGCAAATAGGTGAATACATCTGTTGCCTTGCTCTGTTCAAGTTCTTTTTGTTGCTGATCTGTAAATCTGGTGATGAAAGGTTCACGTTATTTGAGACTTTTAAGTATTAACCCCTGCTATCTTTATTCTGATATTGAAACAAGCAGTGCTCGGTCGTCAGGGTCATTGGCTTATCGGTTGATGACACCCCTACCCAACTTGGGAACCAATAGCTTGTCACCTCCACCTTTGAGTTCGGCCTCCAGTTCTGGCTCTGCAGCACATATACCGAACAGTATGCATTTTTCAGTCGCATACCATCAGCCTAGTCCTTTGCCAAAGCCTAATGGGAAGGAAGCAATAAATTTGATTTTGCATTGAATAACAGCATGCCACCTATCACAACATCTGGGCCAAAAGCCACATATAAACAGTGTGAGTATCCATCCCTAACATCTGACCCTTGTACTGCCAGTCATAGCTGACAATTTTCTGGGTCTTGTAAAAATATTTTCCATGTAAAGAGATCACCACGGTGTGATCACAGGGAAATGCTGCTAAATGAGGGAGCCTTGTGAAGTCTGTTGTACTGTTTGATTTCTGGGGAAATGATTGCATTTCCCATGTAACATTTATTAGGGTGTAGCTGTAGGTAAAACTAATGGTCCTGATTGTGCCGACAAATAGGACATTAGGGTTGTAGTTGTAGCGTGTTGTTGTTGATGTTGTGTAATGATCATACTTGATGTAATCATTATTGATTTTTTTTGGGGCCAAGTAATAATGCACGTCAATAAGCAATAGGGGATTGAGATCGCAGATCCATGTATGATTTAAACTTCCTCGTGGCAGACTAACCGTTTCATTGTCAGAGAATGGTTTCATTCGTGCGTGTTTTCATTTTTTTGTAGGGAGTTTATTTTTTACAGTTAGTGAAAGAATTTGTTTTATGCACATAGTCCCCGGGGATATAATCTTGACCATCCTCTGTTGTCTGCACCACGTAACAGACGTTGAAACATTTTTGTTCATCGAACATAACAGCTCAGCGTGCTGGTACCATTGATTTTATATCATCTATCTATATCTATATATCTTATAATAACAAATCCCACTCAATTCTAATAGAGAGGATTCCTTATTTGACATTGGGAAAATGAGCCGTTTCTTTCTTGACCCTGAAATTTTCTTCGTTCCTTATTTGACACTCACTTAAACTTTCATCCATAATATGACACCGCAGTCAACTCTATCAGCTAACAGCGTTAAGTGGTGTTTAAAAAGACCTTTTTGCCCCTGGTGCTGGTGCATGCATGCAGCGGGCGCTGGGCGCATGCAGAGGCACGGACGCATGCATGCAGCGTATCTGGCCGCTGGCTGCTCTCTTTTTTTTTGTCAACATGTTTTTGTTGAGCTAACCAGTTTGACCGATAGGATGGTAGATCGTGTCCTGTGACCTCTGGCCTGTGGGGAAAGTAGCTTTTGGGGCCGGCCGGGCCTTTTCCCTTTTTTCATTCCATACCTGCTTGCAGTTGCAGCAACACAAACTCGATCGATCTCAGGACCAGCAATCCGGCATGTAGCTGCATGCTTTATGATTTCTAACAACTATTTTTTCAACATTTACGCAGTATGATGATGACACATGATATAGCAAGTTCACAGACCAGCACCACATTAACTTCAAACACAAAACGGTTCACATATACATGCAAGTTCACAGGAGTCCAAATTCACATGCAAGTTCACACACAAAGGTTCACGGATACATGCAAGTTCACACACAAAGCGGAGTCCAAATTCACAGATACATGAGGATCACAGCCTGAACCTCCTTTTGCTTCTTGTGCTCATTGCATGGCTAGCAGGATCGACCTTTTTGCTTCTTGTGCCCATTGCAGGGCTGTCAAGTGGCAGCATAGGAATGGTGGTTTTCTTTTTAGTAGGCTCCTTTTTCTTTTTGCTCTTTGCCTTGACTGGAGCAGCAGTAGGCGCAGGTTCATTTGAATCTGATATTGACCTGTGTACGGCAGAATTAGATTTGAACAAGAGACAACAAAGTGTTACGCTCAACCTTCACTTATTGAGTTAGAAAACCTAGATGGTGCACTCTTCTCTGTGTTATACTCAAATTCACGTTTGATTGCATTCTGAGATAATACAATCTTAAACTCTACCATGCTAGGATATGTTGAGCCAACTACCATTGGAGGGTCATCCTCTAATGGGACACCTTTTTTATTTTAAGAAAGACCACCTTGCCTGGCTAGCACCATTCTCAGACTTTCAGATTTCTAAAAGCACTCATTACTAGTGTGGAAAACACAAGAATGAATAGCAGCGTGCAAATAGGTACATACTTCAGACATAAATTCTGTGTTCAGCAAGCCAGAGTGGCAACAATATATATGTGTTCTCAGACTTCAGAGTTCTAAAAGCAGTCATCACTAGCGTTTCTCTCATGATAGATAAGCAGAACAATATTTTAGACACAAGAATGTAGATGACATGAGTTGCACGGGGCAACCAAGCACTTGTGTGACAATAGCTAAATCACTAGTGAGTGAGTTTGCAAAGCACTAGAATGAAGGCCATTTTGAGCAAATGGGACTTAACACAAGAAAATGACTGTATTCAGACAAACACTCTGCGTTTCAAAAGAAACTCAAGGGTAGAATCAAAGATTCAAATACAAGAATACATTCTACAGATCAGATCAGCAAGCCAGAGTGGTGAAAATATCTGTATGTTTTAGTTGCAAAAAATAAAAGGCAAATTACGTGTCGACGTCTTAGAGATCCTTGGTTGCAAAAAATAAGAGACATAACCCTTCTTTTAAGAAAAAAGGTCACCTTGCCTGGCGAGCAACGTTCTCAGACTTTCAGATATCTAAAAGCAGGCATCACTAGGGTATCTCATGGTCATGGGAGATAAACAGGACAATATTTTACTAAAGCCCGTGAGGATATATTACCATTGGACCAATTGAATAATCCATCCATCAATTGGCCGGAAATATGTTTATTTTTTTATCAAAAGAATATAAATAATGAACCAACAAAACAACAGAGGAATGTAGATGACACGAGTTGCACAGGCAACCAAAGTGACAATAGCTGAATCAGAGCAAATGAATTTGCAAAGCAAGATAATTAAAGGCAGTTGAGCAAATGTGTACCTGCTTTACACATGATAATGGCAGTATAGAGACATAAACTCTATGTTTCAAAAAGAAACTCTGTGGTAGAAGCAAAGATTCTATCCAGTGATATAATGCATTCCACTCTTCGAATCAGCAAGCTAACTGACAACATATAGAAGAATTTGTGCAAAAGACAGTACCACCAGGGGGGCTCGCCGCCGCATCTGCAACTAGGCCAGGGGAGCTCGTGGCCGCCGCTGCCTACGCAACCCGCCGGGGGGGGGGGGGGGGGGGGGCTCGCCGCCGCTGCCTGCGCGCGCCGCTGTGGGGGGGGGGGGGGGCTTGCCGCAGCCGCCTGCACAACCCGTCGAGGGGAGCTCGCGGCCGGCGCTGCCTGCGCAACCCGCCGGGGGGGGGGCTCGCCGTAGCCGCCTGCGCGCGCCGCCCGGGGGACCTCGCCGCCGCCGCCAAGCCCCGCCCGAGGGAGCCGCCGGCCGGATCCACATCCTCCCCCGCCGGATCTCCTTCCATCTCGCCGCCGACGGCCGACCACCGCCAGGAATCTCGCTACTCGCCGCCGGATCGAGCCTGGGACAGACGCACGGGAGAGAGGACTGGGAACCGCACGCACGGGAGAGTCGACGGAGGCCAATTTTGACCTAATCAAAATATCTGACAGCGTGTCCCAGGCTCTCTGACGGAAGAAGCTAACGGATCGGACGGTAGTGTCATATTAGGGAAGAAAGTTCAAGTGAGTGTCAAATAAGGAACGAAGAAAATTTCAGGGTAAAAAAAGAAACAACTCATTTTCCCAGTGTCAAATAAGGAATTCTCTCGTTCCCAATATAGAGTCATCTATGATTCTACTCCATCTACTAAATGGTAAATGCTACATCATTCTCTACTAGTTTCAATCTCAATATGCAAGTTATTCATGGCATTTTCCACTAAACGCCATATTCCATTTCGCTTTCAATCTCTTCACATGCAACAACTTTATTTTAAGGGAGTCCCGCTACAGCTTCAACGTGTGGAGTATCCTAGTTTCTTTGAAAGGTATAGGCTAATTGGTTACGCATGTTTTATTTCAACTGGTATTGGATGATTAATGGGAAGAAGTGGCAAGCATCCATGAATCATGACGAAATCTGTAGTTCTGGCCCAGAGGCTGATAGAGATGGCTCTAATCATTACTTTATGAAAAGTAGCAAAAATACCATGCTGTGCTGCAATGCAAAGTAATGTTTGAGCAACTAAGCAACTAAGGGCATGTTTAGATTAATTAGCCGTAACAGTAAGATGTGGTGGATCCAAATATGCCTAGTTGACTGGCAGACGACAAACTGACAAAGTAACCTGGAAACTAACAGTGTCTGGACGTTTTACTTCCAAAAACGTGGTGGGGTGATAGAGTGATAGACCCAAGAATGTGCTATATATAAAGGGCGTACCTAGTGCAGAGAGCTCCCGCTCTGTGCGGGGTCTGGGGAAGGGTGTTAGTGGTAAGCCTTATCCTCGCCTATGCAATGCGAGGAGACCGTGACTCGAACCCGGAACCTTCCGGTCACATACGGTAAGACTCAAGAATGTGCGATATATGATAAAAAAAAAAGAATGTGCGATATCTGGAAAACCAAAATTCCGCTAAAAATACAGGCTTTCTTGCGGATGCTGTGGCATGACCAGGTCCAAACGGCGAAACAGCTGAAAAAGAAGAAATTAGGATGGATCAATTCTGTGCAAACTGTGTGGGAAAACAGAAACCAGAGATCATATATTCATTCGGTGTCCTGTTGCAATGTTGATGTGGAGCTGGATTCGGGATAGTCTTGGCTGGAACAAGTCTCCAAGCTCCTTGGATTCTTTAGTTGAACAACATTTAAGCACAGCGAGGCTCAACCAGAATAGGTGGACGATTTACCTGTTAGCTGGAGTGTGTTGGGGTCTCTGGAAGACTAGAAATGACTGAGTTTTTTCAAATGTGCTAGTTTCTAACACAAAACAAGTAGCTTATAAAATTCTTGGTTTTCTTCAGCATTGGAAAATCTTAACCAAGACGGAGGATGGAGCGCAGCTGGAGAAGGCGTTGCAACATCTTTAAGAAGGCTTGAAGGATGGTGAAGATAACAAGAGTTTTCTTTCTTTCTAGTGTCTTTTGCTGGTCTTAGCTTCCTGTTTCTTTCAGTTTATCTTGACAGTGGAGTGGGTTTCTGGAGGAGAGTGGTAGTTTCTTCTGATGTACGGGAGCCCTGGAGCCCAGAACTTTGTATGGCTGTTGGTACCCCAGCCTAACATTTGCTTTCAGTAGACCAAACGGTTTTTTGTCTAGAAAAGCTGGCCAAACTTATTAGTTACGAACTCTTAGTTAGCTAATTATTACTTCTCCGTCCCTAAATAAATTAACTTATAGAGACGTCTTAAATCAAACTTTTAATGTTTAAGTGAATTTATATTTATAACACCAAACTAGTATAATTAAATACACCATAAAGCATATTTTTATATTGTGCTTGTTTAACGTCATAAATATTGGTGCTTTTTTTTTATATAAGTTCGGTTAAACTTAAAAATGTTATTTAGGAACAGAGGGAGTATTAAGCTTTTAAAATAAATCTAATACTAGCACAAAGTTAGCACCCCCAGGAGCTCCAACCCTAACCTTAAACCTGGCGGTTGTGTTCATCTTCAGCGAGCTGCCACGATGGGGTTGCGCACCGAAGTTATTGCACATGGTCACGGGAAACTCTTTTGAATTAATGAATTTGATACATTGTATTACAGTCTTCATAGGACCTGTTTGGTACAACTTATAAGCTATTTATGGTTAAAATAAGCTGAAATCAACAGCCAAACGTTACGCTTTTCAGCAGCTTATTCTGTCCACGCTTATTTCCACAGCTCTCATTTGTACTCAAAAGTAGAAGATGGATCAGACCAACTTATTTTGATCGTCGCTTTTACTCTATTTGTGCAGTTTCTCTGAGAAGCACTTCCCAGATAAGCTGTATCAAACAGGGCATAGACTAGAACTTATTACAACACCAATCTGGTGAGAGGAAATCTGTTTCAAATTTACAAGGATAATATACCGGACAACATATATCAGTACAAAAATGGGGGAAACACTTTACATGTCCCCATATGGTATTATGGATTTAAGCCTTGCTTCTTATAAATTCTCCCCATATAAATTCTCCCCATTATTTAGGCTAATCCATAATCCACTATCCTCCCTTTCTCGGACCATTACCACTTGTAGACACCACTTGTAGACCATTACCACTTGTAAATGATCTAGCTTTGGTCCCATAAATTAATATTTGCTTTTGGTCCTCTAAATTCTTCCCCTTTGGAATCAAACACCGAAAATAAAGATATTAGTAGCACAAGGGATGGTCAAACTTTGTGATCCTTTGTGTATAGAGTGAAATAAATCATAAAATTTGACTCTCACATTATATAGATTAAGCTCTCCCTAAATATATGCATACATATGGTAGAAGAGAAAACATATGTATAATTGGCAAATTATTGCACAAGAGAATTTAATCTATATAATGCATGGAGAAAACATATAAATATCAAAATAAAATCAATATGATGATATTGGTTTAGAAATACCACATGTGGAAACCAATTTGATTTCTACCACTTGCAATAGGTGGTTGATATTTGAAGTATGATGCTTAACTCCGGGGACTTCATTTTCCTTGCAATGAGACTACTACACACATGATAAGTTTGAAAAGGTGTTAGTCTCAAAGCATCCAACTTGTAGAGTAACCTCCCCCTAAATTTATGCATACAAGCATGGACTACTTGTAGGAATTATACACATTTGATTTTAGAGTAAAAAATACCACTTGAAAGATGACATCACATAAACATGAGTTATTTTCGAAGGCGATATTTGGGAGAGATTATCTATAATTTGGACTTTGGCATATATTAGATGAATAATCGAAAGACAAGCTATGTGCCGTGCTCCTAAACAATTTTAAACCATGTAGGTTTGCTCCAATGGTTAAGAATGAAACCGAGCAAGCCTACCATATGATATACCTAGTGTATGCATGAAAAAAGATGTAAGCGTGCAAATGCAAACATAGGCATGAAGAGTAACTAGATGCTTAAAAATACCAATTTATAAGAAAGTTAAATCTAATACCAATTGAAGTAAATATAATCTAGTTACTTAACATGGGAAGGAGAATTTGGGTCCATAGTATTCACTAACCCACTTGACAATGTCTTTGCTCAAGTCCTCCATGTTGTGAAGGATGGTGATGATGCTTACATATTTCTTTTGTGGTAACACAGAGATGATCTTCCTCATGATGTCCGCATCATCTAGCTTTGTTAGTCCTATTGAGTGGAGCTCATTGATAATTAGATTCAAACGAGAATACATATCACAAACAAGCTCATCATCATTCATTGTAAATGTATCATAATTTTACTTAGCTAGACAATGCTTTTGCTCATGGACATTAGATGTGCCGTCATGGAGCTCTTGGAGTTTTAACCATATTTCATTTGTCGTATTTAAAGTGAATACTTGGTTAAACACATCTATGCTAAATGATTCAAACAAGCAATTCTTAGCTCTAGCATTGAAATATATTTCCTTTTCATCACTCTTTGTGGGTTTATCGGGATTCTTAATGGGTTTCATCCCGTTACGAGTGACTCTCCAAACTCCCAAATCAACCGCCTCAAGGTAGCAAGCCATTCTAGCTCTATAATAAAGGAAGTTAGTGCCGTCAAAGTGAAGAGGCCTAGAGGTATCCATCCCAAACACTCTAAATAGCGCCGACTCAACGACAGTTAAGCCAAAGGTCTAAATTGAGCCAACCGGCTCCAATACCAATTGAAGGGGACCATGACGCCTAAGAGGAGGGTGAATTAGGCAACTTAAAAATCTAACTCTAAACTATGGCCTCTTTTTCTAACCCTAGCAAAACTTATGCAATAGATAAACTATCTAAATGTGCAACTACGGTTTTGCTAGTGTGTTGCTATCTCTACCGTAAAAGGAGCAATACAAATAATGTAAATGTGGAAGTTAAAGAGTAAGGTAGAGATATGCAAACTCCCGTCGATGACTCTGGTATTTTTACCGAGGTATTGAGAAGTGCGCAAGCTTCCCCCTAGTCCTCGTTGGAGCCCCTCACAAGGAATCCCTCGCAAGGGCCAAGCTCCTGGTCGGGTAACTCCATGGATAGCCTCGGGCCTTCCCCACATGCAAGTGGGTCTCCGACGTGCCTTCCGGCAAGCCTCTCCCGGATGCTCCCCGCCGTCTTGACTATCAAGCTTCCGGCCAAAACACCGTGGGCCCTGTTTCCTCCGGTACACGGTGGTGGCCACACCACAAACGTGGTTGGTGTGATCTCGCAAGACTACAAGCCCATCCAATGTACAACAATGGTGCGCGCAAGCATCGAGTGGTAAAAGGTATGCAAACCTCACTAAACACTAGGCCTAAACCTAGAGCAAGCACATAAGCGGTGGTCTAATCAACCTAAGCATTTTGCAAAGTACCTACGCTAATCACCTAGTAAATCACTAAGCACTATGCATGTGGAAATCACTAAAATGGTGTATCAATACCCTTGGTATGTTTTCTCAGCACCACTAACCTCCTTTGGCCGGTTAGGGTTGTATTTATAAGCCCCACTGAGAAAGTAGCCGTTGGGGATGAAATCCTGCTTTTCTGCTACCGACCGGACGCTGGAGTCGTCATGATCAGACGCGTCCGGTCATCCCAACCGTTGGAGCCATGAACAACTGATCGGACGCTGCCAGCGTCCGGTCACTTGCCACCGGACACGTCCAGTCACAAGTTTGCCGCTCTGGAACCCCTCTGTACTCGATCGGATGCTATTGTCCTATGTCCGGTCGGTTTGCCGCTAGCGTCCATCACTTGCTGAGTGTGTTGTCGGACTGATGAACAGTGCCATCGGTACGTCTGGTCGATTCCCTTGTTTAGCGTCCAGTCGTTGCTGCTGACGCCTGCTGTTGCCGAGCCACTAATCGGAGTGTCCGGTCACTTTCTTTTAGCGTCCGGTCCAGCGTCCAGTCACCTCTGTGAGCTTGTTTCTTCGCGATCTTTCATATGGCTTGGTTCCTATCTTCATGCTTGGACTTTGCTTGATATCTTGGGTCTTCTCTTGTACTCCTAAGGTCTTGCTTGAGGTGTTGATCATCGGATCATCACATAGCCTTCGTCCATGTCACATCTTGCACCCTATTGAACTACAAAACAATCACTTATAAATTCATTAGTCCAATTTGGTTGTGTTAGTCATCAAATATCAAAATCCAAAATAAATGGGCCTAGGGTCCATTTTCCTTATAGGTGGGAGGCGCGCACCGACATGAGTAAGCGCCTGAACAGAGAGGGGGTGCCGACCGCCGCCACACAGCACGGAGCTGTTCGCGAACTCACCTGCAATGGTTGGAGGCGCGCACCGGCAAGCGAAAAGGCTAAACACAGCCTTTTTCTTATCCTCGGGACAGCGGGCTAGTCCCGTGACTATTTTTTGAGTTGGGGTACACAATCTTTCTTTTGACTGCCAAACCAGATTTCTATTTTTAGAGAGAAGGTGTAGTGGTGGTATCGTCAAGAAGAACGAGGCCCGCCCCATTTCTAGGGCGGGGGAAGGAGAAGTAGGACTGTGGGTCTCCTTTCATTTCATACAACCTGACGGATTCGATGCTTCATTTTGGCTACCTTTTATATGACTCTGACTATTGCTGTTAATAGATACCTACTTGCTTCTTGCTTACTGGCAACCTTTATAAGATCTCCACCTTCAAGCTTGAGTACAAACAACTCTTTCAAAAAAGGGAATTTTGGTCCCTCCACGCCTGGACAGAGGGGGGTGTCGGCCAGCTGCCACATTGCATGGAGCTGTTCTTGGACTCACCGGCGACTGTGGGAGGTGCGCGCTGACAAACGCCAGCGTCTAGACTCAGGGGGTGCTGGCTACCGCCACACCGCACGGAGCTGATCCCGGACTCGCCCGCTACGGTGTGAGGCGCACACCGACAGGTGTCCATGCCTGGACGAAGGGTAGGTGATGGTCGCCGCCACACCATCCAGAGCCGATCCTGGACTCGCCCACGATGGTAGGAGGCACACACCAGCAATCAACGGTGCCTGGATGGAGGGTGGGTGCCAGCCGCCGCCACACCTTGCGGAGCCATTACCAGACTCACCCACGATGGTGGGAGACGCACATCGGCAATCGATAGTGCCTAGACGTAGGGGGTGTCGGCCGCCGCCACACCAAGCGGAGCCATTCGACTCGCCCATGAAAGTGCGAGGCGCGCACTGACACCGCCATCATGTAGCCACTATGGACACCATCATGGCTGATGTCGTCGATCTGCCCAAACACCGCTCTGCCCTGTCGCTAATTGGCAGAGAAGGCCCTCAATAGGACAGCATAGAGGGGAGGGTGCTACGGTGACGCAGCCCCACTGTCGGTAAGCCAACGGCCAAACCGCGCGCACCACGCCGCCGCTGGGTCCTTGCACACGAATGCGAAGAACATAGGCATGCTGCCCCACCCATCGGCACGCTCGTGGCCAAACCCCATGCCTCGAGCCGCTACAGGGCCACCCAGATGAGTCCCGAGACGATGACGCTGAAGCTTGTCCGCCGCAGAACCCTAGACAATCCGTCGATCCACTATAGGAGTCATGCCATAGCCATACCACCAGAACCCAATGTCCCGACGATGCCCCACGCCAGGCCAAAGTAGGAGGGAGGCAGCCGATAGCAGAAGCGCCAGATCCATGCACAAGGCCGCCAGTACGGCCACGGAAGTACTAGATCTAGGCACACCACACCACACCACGCTGGCCACAACGACCGCGTCGGCTGCTCCCTGGCCGAGAACGAGTGGGGCCACGTGGATCCAGCTACGGGTGGATCAGATCCAATTGGGGTGGAACTAGAAAAGCCGCTAGGTGCCAGAGCACTGCTGTCCGAGCACCCAAGTCATGCCCAGCCGCTACACACAGCGTCCAGAACCCAAGCATTGCGGATCCCCAAGCCCCTGCGCGCACCTCCGTGCCTCACTCGAGAGCTCACCGCTAGGCCATCGAGCATCGGACAGATAGAAAGTTCTAAACCTCTAGGTGTAGATCTAGCAGGTATGAATAGCTCGTTGGTGTACCTTGGTAGTTAGTGCGCCCACGACTGCTATCACGGTGGCCGCATCGTGTTGGGGTATTGGTAGCCATGACACGCACGCTAGGTCATTGTAGGTGCAGGCATGGTGCAGTGGTGGCCTGAGGGAGATGGCAGCACCGTGGTGGCACTACAGAGGCGACGACAAAGTTGGTGGGGCTTCCCATCGCTGGCAGCACCTTCTCTCTAGATCGATTCGCGTTAAGGATAGAGGTGGGGCCCTGGCGGCTTAGGGGAACCTCATAGCTAGAGCCCTAGCCCCCCCACCTCCCTTTATGGTGCTATGCGACGGGAGGCCACCAACCATGGAGCGGTTGGGCGTCCCCGATCAGGACACTGATCCAAGGGCCCAATTGGCCGTTGGGCCAATTGGTGAAGATCAAACTAACATTCTCTCTCTTGATCTCATCTTATTCCTTAAACTTAACTTACTTTATCTTGTTCCCATTCCATCACAGATCAGAGCGTAGAGCGTGCCTTATCGTCATGGTTATTGCTGTTGCCTACCATTGTTAAATCCGGCTACAAATTTCCTTAACCTCCTTTTGTTTGTTTCTTAAGCCTCATGACAAGCTATACTATGGTATGCATCACTGATGACACCACAACTATTTCTTTGGAGCTTTTCCACAATAATACTCCAACTGTGAGTGTTAGCAGCTGCTGTGGATTTCACTACACATCTCGCCAAGACTTAACATTTGTACCCTCAACTATTTGAGAGTTCTTATTCTTTCTTACTCAGCATGAGGCCTATGATACTTTGCAAAATTGTAAGACATTCACAACTCAATTCCAGTGACATATATCTGAACTGTACTTCTACCAAAATATCCCAGATACTTAAACTATGCTAGGATAAGTTCTTACTTGTACTTGTACACTCATCAAGCTTCCAACAGTTGAAGCATATGGAACCATATTCATTTGATCGATCCCATATTGGTTCCTGAAACACTTAAAGTTTCTAAACTACTACCCTTGACTATAGGAGCAGGCGTAGATTTACTCGCATGCATACTTTACTTCTTTAGAATCTTTTCTAAGTATGCATTTGCGATAGTCCTAATACCCTATTTTCTTCTATCTTGGTAAATTTTGATTCCTAAAACCAATGACACTTCACCAAGATCATTCACATTGAAACTTGAGTACAAAACTTCTTCTTCTCCAATGATAGATTAACATCACTACTAAGGAGTAGAATGTCATCTATTCACAGGATGTGGAAAATGAGTTTTCCATTCTTGAGCTTCGTATAAACTCTATTGTCCTTCTCATTTTCTTTAAACCTAAACTTTCTTATCATTGTTTCATCAACTTCAAATACTACTGTCTAGAGACTTACTTTTAGCCCATAAAATGATTTCTACATATAGCATCCCATATGTTCTTTTCTTCCACGACAAAACCTTTTGGGTTGTGTCATGTAATCATTTTCATATAAATCCTCGTTGAGGAATGCCGTCTTTTCATTCATCTGATGTAACTCTAAATTGTAATGTGCCATTAACACCCTTATGATTCTAAAAGAATCCTTACATAAGACTAGAGAAAAAACTCTCATTGTAATCTATTCATTCTCTCTGCTTGAAGCATATTGCCACAAGTCATGCTTTATATCTTTCTACATTCCTTTTGGAGTCACATTTTGTCTTGTAGACCCGTTAACAGCCTACTATTTTGGCTTCATTAGGAATTACTTCTAAGTCCCAAACTTCGTTGGTACTCATCGAATTCATTTCAACTTTCATAGCTTCTTGCCATTTAAACGAGTAAACGCTTCTCATGGCTTCTTCAAATAAGGTGGGATCACCCTTCATTTGAATTTTTTACTAACATAGACTTCATAGTCATTAGAAAACTAGTTTACTAATTCTTTAAGACCTTTTAGGGCCTCAGCTACTGACACTTTCATATGGGGCTGTTGTTGCTCTTCATTGCCAAGAGGCAATTGATTTTATAGGCTCCTGTATCATAAGATCCTTGTTTACATTATTCATCTTCTTCGAAGAGCTAACAATAGGTGTTGTATTGGTCATACAATGTCAGCAGGTGTTGAGAAACTTATTGCTCCTAAGTCACTAGAGTGGGCATACAGTCTCTCTTCTCTTCAAGTCTTAGGTCTCTACATACCTCTACATACCATGCTCCCTCAGATCTTTCTATCTTTTCTAAATATAGTGTATCTTCAAATATCTTATTTTGGGTTTAATCTGTTAAAATCTCATATGACGCTTTAAGCACCACCTTAACATCTTTGAGACTGACTACGCTATTTTTCTGTTGAAACTTTAAAAAGTCTAGAAATTTAGTTATTTCTCTGCTTAGGGGTATCATTGTTGTAACCGTTGTACTCCTCTGACGGTCACATTCATCTTAATTAATCTTTATCTCACTCTTAATGAAGAATATCTTTCTTAATTGATCTTTATATTCTCCCCCTCGAAATATGGCATGAACTTTACTACTATAATTTTGATAACTATTTATAAAGCCTGTAAATGGGGAGACACTTATAACTTACTTCATTCACATGATTATGTCATGTAAACAAAGTTATTTCATGATCCGTTTAGGAGTATACTTTTCTTAATTCACTTAAAGAACTTAACGAGGTCTTTCATTAGCGATACTTTTGCATGTCACACTTGCATCTTTTCTTATCTTTTGGTTAGTATTGACCATGACTATGTATTTCTATTATGCCAAGGTCAATACTAGGACAGCATAAGAGCTACCCAAACTTCTCTCGCTATGCGGGATACAAAACATGTGAATCATCACAAAACTTCTCCCCCCATGCTAGATAGACTAGCATAATTACTATACCAAAACTTCTCCCCATGCGGGATACATCTATATGAAAACTTAGTCATGACGACTAAAACATTCACTTATACTTTATTTTCCAATTAAATCTTCCTGTTGGTTCTAATTTAATCAGAAAATTAGTAAACTAGAAAAAATTGTCCTGAACTGGCTTGACTCAAGCCTTTTCATTCACATACCCCAGCATTGCAGCTCGTTGGCATGCAGCCGAGTGATCTCGTCGATTAAAAATAAAACATACTATGTGCTTCTGCATTAATTCTACATCACTGTTGGGCAGAAAATAGAATTAATGCATAAAACTCATAAATTAACTTGAAATCTATATAACTACGCTTCAAAATTAAATTCTCCCGTTGGTTCGAATTTAATTAAAAGATAATCAACATCATTGCAGCGAAAACATGTTAATAAAATACATTATATTAGTTCAGGAACATTTCTTGGTTATTATCTACTCTCTGAAAAATTGACCATGTTGGTGTAAAATTTATCAGAGATTTAAACCTTAAACTTAAACTCATTATAATATTGTTATCATCAACGTTGGTCAGAAAATAACAATACCATAATCTTACATAAACAAAAATGGACTACTCCTCTAATTAAATTTTTCCATTGGTTTCAATTTAATTAGAGGATCAACATAATTATAATTTTCTAAATATAACTGCTCTTCAAATTAAATTCTCCCGTTGGTTCGAATTTAATTAGAAGATAACCATCATTAAACTTTACAACGGAAACTTAAAGATAATTTATGAATTTTACCCATAGGAAATTCTCTTTTCTAATTCTCTTTGAGCCATTAATCATTTTCTAGGAAATAACGATTTACTGGAAAAAGAAAAAAAAAGAAAAGATGGACTCAAATCAGTACTGTTAGCTCGGCCCATCGGCAAAATAGCCCGGTCTGCGTTCCTCGCGCGCCTACGGTGCCTTCCTAGGCCATAACCTGGGCCTGGGCCAGCAAAGTAGTCTTTCGCGTGCGCCCGCCTAGGACAAAAACCAGCTCGGTGGATCTACGCCGTTGATCTAGATCCGACGGCTGTGCGTGGTTCTTGGGCGAACAAAACCCACTCAGCGCCGGCTCCTCCCATAACCCTAGTTCATTTCTTCTCTCGCCCTCTCTCTCTCGCACAACCATTCTCAGCGCGACGAGCAGTAGCGGCGACCGAGCAAGCATAGCGCCGTTGCCGGCCCCCTCGCCAGCACATGCGCTCCCCACATGGGTGAGTGTGTCGCCATCGAGCGGACTAGCGGTGGCGCCCTTGGCTAGAGCTCGCGCAAGCCCGAGGAGCAGCGGTGGCTCAGCTTCTCCCCGCTCACCGATGAGGCGGCGGCGGAGCTCCTTCCCGCGTGCCGGTAGGAGACAATCCATGCGACGGCGGTGGTGACGCGCGGCAGAAGAGTCCGGTAGGTCCTTCTCTCCTTCGTCCGATCTATTTCTTGGGTGAGGGTTTTCTAGGGTTAGGGTTAAAGATTGTTCTTGTTCCCCGAGATGATTTCACGGGTTAGGGTTCGGCTTTGAGATCCTTTAAAAAAACTGACACCCTTTCTCTTCTCTGTGCTTCACCCGATTAGGGTTAGGGTTCCGTTAGGTAAGCCGCCATCCTCGCTCTTCCCCTTTCCCTCTTCTATCTTGAATCTTGCTGTGTTCTTCTTGGTTCTTTGCCGATTGGGGATTAGGGTTAGGGTTAGGGTTAGACCGAACCCACTATCTCGATCCGAATTGGATCTTTCTCATCTACTTCTAAATTGCTACTACCTCTAACTAGATCTACAAACTAGCAACCATGTCTCTGGTACCACTGATAGAAAGTTCTAAACCTCTAGGTGTAGATCTAGAGAGTATGAACAGCTCGTTGGTGTACCTTGGTAGCTAGTGCGCCCGCGACAGCCGTCATGGTGGCCACGTCATGTTGGGGTAGTGGTAGCCGTGACATGCGCTAGGCCGTCGTAGGTGCAGGCATGGTGTAGTGGTGGCCTGAGGGAGATGGCGGCATCGTGGTGGCACTGTAGAGGCAACGGCGAAGTCGGTGGGGCTTCCCGTCGCTGGCAGCACCTTCTCTCTGGATCGGTTTGCGTTAGGGATAGAGGTAGGGCCCTGGTGACTCAGGGGAACCTCATAACTAGAGCCCTAGCCCCCACCTCCCTTTATGGTGCTGTGCGACGGGGGGCCACCAACCATGGAGCGGTTGGGCACCCCCGATCAGGACGCTGATCCAAGGAGGGCCAATCGGTGAAGATCAAACTAACATGGACTGCATCTGAGCGCCGCTAGCCGTGTTGATTTGGCGAGGAAAGCCCCACCGCTGCCCTACTCATGGTTGCCAGTCATCCAGTTGTGGCCACTCCAGCGACGATGAGGTTGGAAGCCGCCGCCGGCGGTCCGGCAACCGGGTGGGTGGGGGGCCGCCCGAGTCGCCCTACCTGGAGAGCAACGCGGGCGTTTGAACTCTCAGTCGGTACGCGAAAATGTCGTCTACTGAACTTCTTTGGCTCATGTCTATAACAATCAAACATGTACAATGGTCCTATTCGGCTAGCTGGGAAAATGGCTGACGTTGATGCTGATGCTAATTTATTGTGAGAGAAAAACACTGTTATTTCGCTGAAACGGTACGACTGATAAGTTCAAGCGAATAGGGCCAATATTTCAAGCCATGATAGATGTGACATATATTTCAAGCCTTTTTGGTGAACCTCCATAGTGGATTAACACCTTGATGACCAAGAGAATCGGGTGGAAAGTGGTAAGCCTAAGTGGCTTGCAACACTTGTCTTGGTTCATAGAAGTCTTTGTGGTGAGCCAATATTGTGACTAGAGGAAGTCTTGGAGTAAAAAAAAGAGAAAACTTGAAACTTGAATCATATGAAATAGGATATTGATATGAATCGTGAACAACATTGCACATGAAACAATTGAAAACTCAAACAATATGTGCAAATCATAGTATCATACCACGGGATACATCACCATGTATAGTAGTATTTCCTTCCGCCTTGCTTTTTTTTACTTACCACACTAACTTTCCTAGTATAGCTTAGGCTTGTTGGTAGCATTAGCTATAGGTTACAAAATTCTTTGTGGATTGGTAAGTAGAGACACTAGATAAAGTCTAGATGCATATCTTGCTAGTAGGTCCTTGTGATTAGCCCTTTGTATGTGTTTGTGTCCAAACACTAATAACCCATTAAGAAGATCTATTAGGCCGAGGGTGTCGTTGCTTCTCTAAATAGCTTATTCCTTTTTTTTTCCCTGAATTCGCTATAAACCTTGGAATGCTCTTAGGGACAAAATGATAAAGCATCATTGTGCACTTGTTGTATAGGTAGGTTGCATAACTGATACCAACACCCTTATACTTGTGCATACTGATTAGGGGGTGCAAGATTCATACTGAGTAGGGGGTGCAACGTTTTTACTGATTACGAGTCACAACACCTACACCCATTAACGTTTAAACGTTGCAGTGGCCATATACTAATTAGAGGTCACAGTCGACATACTGATTATGATTATGGAGCTTCAATACTGTTTATAGTTTAGGCCAGATATAAATATTGAAACCACTTTAGTTTAATCTACAAATTACAAATTCCATCTGGATTTCTGGAGCTATGCCAAATGAGCCCTTAGCTTAAAAAAACAAAGCTAAGGACAATTATTTTGAGATATTGCTCTATGATCAATTAAGTTGTCCGCAAATCAAATCACCCTAAAAACGACTATAACACATCATTGGGTTAGATCATTGGTATAATATTTTTTTTTGCGATAATGACTTAATGAGCCACTAAATTTGCTGATGTTCACACTGTGTTTTCTTTCTGAGGCCTTGTTTAGATCACCTCCAAATTCCAAGTTTTTTCACTCTCTCTCTATCGCATCAATTTTTGGACGTATGCATATAGCATTAAATGTAGGTAAAAAAAATAACTAATTGCACAGTTTGGTTGTAAATCACAAGACGAATCTTTTGAGCCTAGTTAGTCCATGATCGGACAAAGTTTGTCAAATACAAATAAAACGTGCTACAGTGTTCAGATTGCAAAAATTTGCAATCTAAACGAGGCCTGAATTTAGAAGCGAACGTTGTCCTGGACGTTCCATTGGCTAAATCCTTTTAGACTCGATCAAGGACAATTCTATATCTGTGGACCTAGGAGTTGGAAGCACGTATACGAGCAGACAGTCTTGCACATTGCAATGCTAGCTAACATATATTTTTGGCTCTGTGTTTTTCCAATAGCACTGCATCTACTCATTAGGGAAAAAATGTTTTAGCCCTTCTAAGTTTTGAGATATCAGCATTGGATATCAAATCAATCTTGATCGAACTAATTTGATGGACGAGAGTTTTGTTTGTAATGCTTTGTTAAAAAAAAAGCGGTAGAAATGGGATAGGAGAGGCTTGAGTGGCTTGCTGCTCGTAAATGATCCAGGTTCGAATCCTCACGGTACACTCTTGCTAGAGTTGGTGGGCAACCTGGCCAAGGGGACCTTAGTGATGCCAGAAAATTAAGAATAGGCTCCACACATCTTCTCTGATTGCTGTGTTCTGCATGAGTTTGAACCAAAACCTAAGCTTGCATCGCTTCAGGTTTTTAGCACTATTTGAATTTGACATCTCGTATTGCAGTATAGAGGTGATTTCTAAACACTCTCTCTCTTATTTAAGCATCACTCAAGACTGTTCTGGCTGAATTGTTGTGAAAGAAAAATACTGTTCCGGCTGAAAAAACAAGCCGAACAAGTCGGATTCTGGGTAAGCCGAACAGGGCCACATTGTGAAGGGTTTTGGATCCCCGGAGAATGACGCGGAGGCTAATTTAGTCTTTGACCCCCGAAGAACGATACACATAAAATTCCACATAAAATAAATCTTCAATTCAGTTGAACTCGAACAATTATTGGAACTAGGGCACAGACGCGCCCACAGCTTTTATCCGACTTCGTACCTTTTAATTATATACATTTCTTTGTGAAGTTCATTTCCTCCCCTCAAGAAATGGCTGCATTGATAGTTTGGTCCAGGCTTGTTGCATTGGGCCGAAGCCGAATAAAAGAACATACTTGGGCCAAGTTTGGGGTTGTCGGTTAGTTGCTTTCCAGATTTCCCCCATGCGAGAGATTCGAGAGAAAGAGAGAGCGTTCTCAATTGGTTCCAAAAAGAAGCAAAAAAATAACTCCCAAGAACAGAGAAAAAGAGCAGGACAGACTGTGCTTTACGAGCAGCAGTAGCTGGGAGTACTCTTGAATCAACCCAACCCCTTTTCAGTTTTCCTGCTACCGATCCCATCTATAGCTAGGCAGCCAGGCCAGGTAGGCAGGCGCTTTCTCCATAAAAAATTGGATCACCAGCCACGAGCCAACCGCGCAACCACCACGAGATCCACGTGACGACACGTCGCTCCGCGCGCAACCACCGCAACCAGCCGGCGGAACGCGCGGCTGTTGTTGCTGCTGCTGCTGCTCCTGCCACTAGCAAGCATACTAGTGAGTACTAGTAGTGACCAGCCAGCTCCCAACGATAAACAACCAAGCACGGCAGGCAGGCCACCGATGGTAATTAGGCCGCCGGCCGCTCTCTCGCACCGGTCTAATCACTCGATTAGGTGCGTGTACTTGCGTGCGTACGTCCTCGAGAGGGCGAGATCAGGCGCAAGGAACACGTGGGGCAATGGAGTGGAACAGCCGGGCGGGCACGCAGACGCAGCCCGGCCGACCGCTGGGACAGGGCAGGGAGCCAGGGACGGACGGGGACGCCGGGGCGGGGTCATGGCGGCGTGTCGATTGCCCAGTTGCCCCACGGGCCGCGGATGCAGCGCGCCCGCGACTTGCGCGGACGCTGAGTGACGCGGTGACGCCGGGTCGCCGGCGCGGCTGAGCCGTGCACCGAACCGAACCGAAGCTTGCGAGCGGCTGCGCCCGGGACCCGGGGGTGACCGGCCTGCCCGCCATAATAGAAAAGGTCCAGGGGCGGACGGACCAACGGAGGACTCCCTCGGCGCAGCGAATCAGGGTCGAGCGGCCCGGCCGCCGAACAGGTGCGTGCGTTCGGATCTTCTTCGACGCAATCGTTGTACGTGGGCGTTGCGTCCGCCGGGACGTAAGGGGTAGTCTGTGGAGTGTGGAGTGAGGACTTGTTTTGTCTAACGCATGTGCCGACTTGTAGAGATCAGAGCTTGCTAATCCAAATCCGACTTTTATACCAGGCAAGCAACGTGTTAGGTGTATACAACGTGACATAGCGAGTGACAACAGAGGCTGCTTAGCTAAGGACGCCATGTGTGCAGTATTTACGGACATAGGTGCTGTCATGCTTATCTATTAGTGGTGGTAGTCTTCTAATTGACCACATGAGGTTTTGCAAGGATACAGTCATGTTGGCATTGTTAGCACGTCTTATAAGTTATATATGCTCATCCTTTCACAAAAAAAAAGTTATATATGCTCATCGAAAAGGCATTGCTGGGAGTTCTTTTTATAAAGAAAAAAAAAGCATTGTTGGGAGAGGATAACTGAGCTTTGGACAAACATCCTGTTTTAACAGCATACTAATAAAAATGGTAAAACTTAACTACGGGTTCATCATTATCCTCTGTGATTCCAATTTCTTCACTCGCTTACGTGCGGGACGTACTGACGCGGGACTGAGATAGTAGTGCGAGTGTCAACGGCTGTTCCCACTGCCATTAACCCATCTAGAAAAATCTCGGCAACCGCGTGCCTATCTAGTCGATGCAGAAGATCCATGCAGCCGAGTAGGTTATTTTAATTGACCCCTGGAGGTGACCAGCCTGTTGGAATCTTCCATGCACGCACTTGCGGTCCCATCGCGTGGTCTGTGTCTGACTTGCTTCCGGATCTGTTCGGTTTGTTTTGGACTTGGACTTGGACTTGGACTTGGATGGAACCGTCTGGGCGAAGACCACTTCAGGCTTTGCATGTTTACGCATGTGCTTAATTAAAATGCTTCCGCAGACTGTCTCCCACTTCGACACTTCCGCCACTAGTGCGTATCATATTACCCAACGCTTAACTCGCTTTCATTTTGCACTGTTGTTGACCTCGGCCTCGCGCAAAGTAAACTAGCAGCGCACCATTTTTGAGGCTAGGAATGAAACGTGGTTCTGAGATAAGCGTGACGTTTGTTCTAGACAAGGGTACTGTACCTTTTCCCTACAAACAGTACAAAATTACTACTAAGGAGTACTGATAGTACTATTCAAAGGAGGCAGGTACTCCGTCCCTAAATATTTATCTTTTTCGCTTTTTGATAAACAATTTTGAGTAAATATATATTAAAAGATATTAATATTTATGGTACATAATTAGTATTATTGAAAAGATCTTTGAATTTAATTTTTAATAAATTTATTTGGAGATACAAAATGTTGCTAGCATTTTCTACAAATCGAGTCAAACTTATGGCACGCACACCAACGACGATACTTATTTAGAGACGGAGAAGTAGTAGGCCCCGTTTAGTAGGGCTTCTTCACTGGCTTCAGGAGCCGTTTTATATCAAACGGGGTAAAACAAAGACAGCTTCATTCAAGAAGCCTCTTAAATCGTGCTCTCACAAAGCTTTGAAGTAGGATGGAGCCAAAATTAGTTGGTTCACCTTTTAAAGAACTCTATATGTGGAGCTGTTTTGCCAAATTATTTAACAAAACAGCTCCAGCTCCACCATAAACCTGTTCATAGAGCTGAAGCCCCCCCCCCCCCCACCACACACACACACACAACCCCCCCCCCCCCCCCCCCCCAAAAAAACAGCACCCCCCCACCCCAACCCCCCACCTAACACACCTCACAAAAAAACAGCTTCACTAATGAATTGGAGCCGTGCCAAATAGGGCCGTAGTATAAGCACTATCAAAGTATGTGACAGAACCATGGAAGCTTGATTTATTCGTTCGCGCAAAGAAAAAATTACTGCAATTAGTAATTGTTTAGATTGCTTATTAATCCTATCCAGGTTGTCAGCCCATTTAATCTGGCCACGTTCAGCGGCGAAATCAACGACTGTGCCTTACCGGGCCGGGTCAGGGCAGGTATGCGTGGATCCGTCGAGATATATGCATCCGCAACCGACGAGCGACGACCGCATCTCACATCCACAGCGACGCAGCCGCCCCGGTCAGTCTTCCCACACTTCTCTTCTTCCACATACACACTCTCCTACCATGGCCTCGTTTAGATTACAAATTTTTGCAATCTAGACACTGTAACACGTTTCGTTTGTCAGGGGCGAAGCTACACTTTGCTGTTGGGGTCAGCTGACCCCGGTGAATTCATGCAAACTTAGTGACAATTATTGTTCTACACTGTTCTCTAAAGACAAAGACCCCAGCATACGTTATTCCTGACCCCGGCGCTAGTTTCGCCTGGCTTCGGCCCTGTCGTTTGTATTTGACAAACTTTGTCCGATCATGGACTAATTAGGCTCAAAAGATTCGTCTCGTAATTTTATAACTAAACTGTGTAATTAGTTATTTTTTTTAATTACATTTAATACTCCATGCACGTGATAGAGAGAGAGTGAAAAAACTTAGAAATTGGACGCAATCTAAACAAGACCCATATCACACTCGCGCTACCAGTCGTCGTTCTCGTTCCACCACAGCAGCGAAGGCAAGTTGCGCTGCCCGGCTTCCCCTTCGCATCCTCCGTTGCCTCCCTGCCTCCCCGTGTCTTCGCCTCCACGTTGACCACGACTTTTGCAGTCCTTGCCTGCCTCCTCCACGGCTCCACTCCACCACCCACCCGTGTGACACTCAACCCAACCCGTCCCTAGCCGCCACTCCACCGGCTTCCCACCCACTGCCGCCTCGCCCCCATCGGCCCCGGCGCCCCACCTGTCACTGTGCCGCGTGCGTGGCCACGCCGCGACGACCACCTCACTTCCCCCACCTACGACGCAACTTCCCACGCTCCATCACACCCGCCACCGCTTTAAAACCTCCTCCTCACACCCTCACTCCCCTCACTCAAACACCACACCACAGCGAGGCAAGGCGCCCAAGCAACCACCACTCCACAGCCAGAGCCAGCCACCGCGAGAACAAGTCGCAGCCAAGAACTCGTCTCCACGTCTCCCAGCGAAGCCTAAGCTTGAGCTTGCCGTAGGTGCCATGTCTTCCATGGAGCTGCTCCACGCCGTCATCCCGGAGAAGCAGAGCGAGGAGGAGGCGGTCGCGCTGATGGCGCCCGCGGCGGCAGCGGCGACGACCACGACCACGAGCAGCAGCGCCACCGCCATGAGCGGCGACGAGGTTGCCCACGTGCCCCAGGGGTGGGCCAAGAAGAAGCGCTCACGGCGCCAGCGCTCGGAGGAGGAGAACCTCGCGCTCTGCCTCCTCATGCTCTCCCGCGGTGGCAACCACCGCGTCCAGGCGGCGCCGCCGCTGGTCCCGTCCGCGGCGCCGGCCGCCGCGGAGTTCAAGTGCTCCGTCTGCGGCAAGTCCTTCAGCTCCTACCAGGCGCTGGGCGGCCACAAGACCAGCCACCGGGTCAAACTGCCGACACCTCCTCCTCCTGCTGCTCTCCCGGCAGCAGTGCCCCTCGTGGAGGTGGAGGCCCCCGCACCGCTCACCGTCATCCCGCCGCCGCCAGTCGAGGTCGTCGTCCGTGAGCCGGCCACGTCATCCACCGCCGCGTCCTCCGACGGGGCGGCGGCGTCGAGCAGAGTCCACAGGTGCTCCATCTGCCACAAGGAGTTCCCCACCGGCCAGGCGCTGGGCGGGCACAAGAGGAAGCACTACGACGGAGGCGTCGGCGGCAGCAGCGCCTTGTCCACCGACGTCCTGCCCACTGCCGCGGCGGCCGCCGCTGAGACGTCCGAGGTGGGGAGCTCCGGGAACGGGAGCTCCGCCGCCCGCGCGTTCGACCTCAACCTCCCGGCCGTGCCGGAGTTCGTGTTCCGGTGCGGCAAGGCCGGCAAGATGTGGGAGGAGGACGAGGAGGTGCAGAGCCCGCTCGCCTTCAAGAAGCCCCGCCTCCTCATGACCGCGTGAGCCGCTGCGCGGGTCTCATCCGTCCAAGATTTTGGTCTAGAGCTGAGCTGCTGCCAAGTTCAATGGTGGAAACACGCTATTATATTCGTTCATTCATTCGTATGGTGCCAGCACCATTGTTTGATTTGTTGCTGCTCTTCTTGTACAGTATACAGAGAGATGCATAGTCATCATACACATAGGTCGATCTTCCTATTCCTGGGAGAGTATACTTGTATCCTTAGCTGTCTTGTATGCTGTAGTTCATTCTCATTAAGAGATGATTTGATGATGTAGTGCTTTGTAACATATGCTTATTATAAATGGATTGGGGATTGATATGGAATCAGATACCCTCTCGTACGCAGCACTTTGTGTTCATGCCTATGCCTCGGAAGTAGCTTGGTCGATCGATGCTCTTTCGCTTGCCAGCTCAAACCATCGCCTTTGCTTGCTTTCATGGGAAGAAACGGAGCAGTCTGCTTCGCCTCTCCGAAGCAACGTCCTCTTACCTTTTTCTTCGCAGATTTTTCGGTCGCTAGCTTGACCACGCACTCATCGTCCTCGCGTACTCAGTGGCGTCCATTCCGGCCTGGCTGGCGATAACTTAATCCGGTTCCATCCACGAGCTTCTATAGATTGATTTCAATCTCAAACTGGCCCAACGACCCAATTGGGCCTTTGATCCACGTTCTGATCGGGGGCGCCCAGCACACTATGGCTGGAGAGTCCCTGCCACACTACACAATAAATAGAGGTGGGGCCGGCGGCTCAGTCACGAGGTTCGTCTGAGCCGAGCTCTCCACCGACACCTAAACCCTAATCCGATCTAGAGGGCGCGTAGCCAGTGACGGAAAGCACCTCCGCCACCAGCCGCGCCGCCACCGGACTGCGTCACCGCCACTACTGCACTGCGCCACCACCCGTCTTCCCCGACCGTCGCTGCCCTAGCGCAGACATCGACTCCATGGCGGACGTGAGCGGATCTTCATCCACTGCGGTGTCAGGTTTGACACGTCCAACTTCTACCCCTCTTTTTCTCTCGTTCTATCTACCGTTACTGCACTAGGTAGATGTTCTAAGGTTCATGATTCTATTCAACAGCAAATACCCGACTAGATCTAGAGGGCGCGCAGCCAGTGACGGGAAGCACCTCCGCCACCAGCCGCGCCGCCACCGGACTGCGTCACCACCACCACTACACTGCGCCGCCACCCGTCTTCCCCGACCGTCGCTGCCCTAGCGTAGACATTAACTCCATGGCAGACACGAGTGGATCTTCCTCCACTACGGTGTCAGGTTTGACACGTCCAACTTTTACCTCTCCCTTTCTCTCGTTCTACCTACCGTTACTGCACTAAGTAGATGTTCTAGAGTTCATGATTGTATTCAACAGCAAGTACCCAGCTAAATCTATGCTCCCAGTGATCCTATAGATTTTACACCTTCCACCACCTGCTCTGCTGGTTGCGGAGCAGCGACGCCCTGCCCCTGCGGCCGCCGCAAGTGGGAACAACAAACCTGGGGCCGTTGCGGCTTCGGGAACGCCGACGGACGGCGCCCACTAGCGGGTGGAACGGCCACCGACAGCGACGTCGCCCCGCCCGCCGGTGTCGATAAGTGCGTGCCGACTCGCGCTCAGATCGCTTTCGACGCAACAGTTCCCAGCGGCCGCCCGGGGGCGGGGGGCCGCCCGCATTTGGTGGAAGTGGAATGGAAGCGATGCGCGGAAAATCTAGGCGCGTCTCGCCCCGCCCTGTGCCGTGAGTACGTACGTACGTGCCATGATGCTTCCCGCCCACTCCCACGCCGAACCGACCCGCGGCGCTGGCGCTGGCTGCGTCCTGAGTGACGCGCACGATGTGGTGGTGGTGGTGGTGCCGACGTGCGCCGGTGCGTGCGCGTCCCCGCGGCTCGGTCGCGTATGGTATGGGCGGGCGTTGAAGAAGCGTGCCCTGGCGTCGACGACGGGCCGGGCGGGCGTTCGGCATGCTTCACGTGGCTTCCTGCGGAGCGATTTCGCTGAACATGTCGTGGGCGACCCGCCACCGGTCCCGCGACGGTGGTGCTGCACACGTCTTTGGAGAGTTGGGCAGCCAGCTCGGTGCGTTTCTGGATGCAGGATATGTTCGCACCAGTTTCGTCCCGGGCTTGCCTTGTGTCATCTTTCGTTCTTCGTTTTGTTTTGGGTCCACGCCACGGTGACGTACGCCATGTTTCATTGACGTACGCCATGTTTCATTGCAGATTAGGGTCCCATTCGCTTCACTAAAAAAATGCTAAAATATTATTCTGACTGAATTGTTGTGAGAGGAAAACACTGTTTCGACTTAAAAAACAAGTAAAAAAAAGCATGGATTAGAAAACAAGCGAAAAGAGCCTAGGTAAGTTCGCTATACGATGGGATGTGTTCATGCCATTTGGAGCACGAGTGGTGTCTCTTCTCCTAATAAAGTCAGCAGAAGCCGGCCAAACATGGCAAAAACAGGAGAATTCCGATCCAACTTCCGACTGGTGATGATCTCACGAGTCATGAGTCACGAGCTTTACGAGTCGTGGAATGGCTCAGCTGCATGTGCTGGGCTAAACAAGGCCCTATATTAGCTTGCGATCAGGTCAATAGGCCAGGAATATCTGACGGGCCAGCCTGATTCCGATGCACAATTGTCGCTTCAGCGGCCCGTCTTACTCCAAGGCCTTTCCCGCGCGCTGACGACCTGGGCTCCATTATCTCTTCTCAATGCTCCCGAGCCTCTCTTTCCACTGTATGGGCTTTTTGCCCTTTTCCATTGAGGACTTTAGCATTTCACCCCTCATCAAAAACGGGTTTCGCAGTTTTACCATCCCTCAGAGTGGTTTCGCTCGTTTGCCATTATGAAACTGGCGTAACCCACCGAAATATATTTTGGATAGTTTTAATTCGTGGAAAAAAAGAAGAAACTGACGTAACCCGCTGAAATACATTTTGGATAGTTTTAATTCTACCCCTGCCTACTGTTATCTCCATCAAAACGGATCGAACACAGAACAGATCGGCCCTCCCCTCCATCCCCGGCGGCATCAGCAGGCACCACCACGCCGCTCCCCTCCCGTGCCGGCGCTGGCCTTCCCCATGCCGCCCTGGGTCCGGAGATGGCCAAGCATCACATCCAGCACTCCAGCGAGTATAAATCAAAACCACTAGAGAACCAAACACAACTATTTTAAATGAAAAACACTGCAAAACCAAACCAAATCATTACTGCTATATTGCCTCACAATTACCATGAGATGTTCAAATTATACAAAGATGTTCAAATTATGCATAGTCTCCTTTTATCTCTCACACGCACGTGAGTTGGAGATGGCCAAGCATCACATCCAATACTCCAGCGCGTACGTCGCTTGCTGCTGCCCCGGCCTCCGGGCGATGCAGTTCGAAGCTCGTGTCCCTCGTTGGCATTTCGTCAAACATGCTGCGAGCGGACACGAGATCACCAGCGTTGACGCAGAGAAACGGGACTCACCGAAGCGTTGCGGGCATGCGTGCAGAGAAACGGGACCTGGGTCATGAGTGCAGATGCGTCCGCAGTAGTTTCCTCGCGAGCGGTTGGGGCACCGGGCATGGCGACGCCGCTGCACTCGCGTCCGCGCACGCCGGTGGTGGAGGACCAGCTCCCTCGCAGAGCTCGCCGGGGGTGGAGGACCAGCTGCACTCGCGTCCGCGCGCGCCGGTGGTGGAGGACCAGCTCGCGCCCGCGGCGACGGAGCTCGCCCGTGACGGCGCTCCGAGGAGGAGGCAGAGCACACCCGCGACGGTGCTTGGCCGTGCCCGCCACCGGGTAGGGGTCGGAGCCGTGCCTGCTGCTCGGCGGGGTAGCCAGCGCCGGCACGGGAGGGGAGCGGCGTGGGGGCAGGCATGTGCCGGCAGGGGAGGGGGCGGCGTGGGGAAGGCCAGCGCCGGCACGAGAGGGGAGCGGCGTGGTGGTGCCTGCTGATGCCGCCGGAGATGGAGTGGAGGGCCGATCCGTTTTTTTTTCCGATCCGTTTTGACGGAGATAACAGTAGGCAGGGAAGGCGTCTTCTTCTTCTTTTTTCCACAAATTAAAACTATCTAAAATATATTTTAGCGAGCCATCAGTTTTATAATAAAAAATGAGAAACGAGTGAAATCACTTTAAGAGATGAGTCCCTTTCCAGTGAATTTCCCAGGCTCGCCCGTCTTACTCCAAGGCCTTTCCCGTGCGCTGACGACCTGGGCTCCATTATCTCTTCTCACTGCTCCCCTCTTTCCGTTGTATGGGCTTTTTACCCTTTTCCAGTCAATTTCCAGGCTCTTGGATTCATTTGTTCCTTCTATTCCTTAGACTAATATACAGTCTGTTCGCTTGCTCGTAAACAATTGTAAATTTCCAGTCAGGAACAGTGTTTTTCTCTCACACCAAACCAGCCAGCAGTAAATAATCCACAATACGATACGGCCTCCCGAACAGGCTGATAGACTTTGTTATGGTACTGCCAAAGATTAAGAAGGGGAGGAATAGTATTTTTATGATGGTTGATCATTTTTATAAGATGGCATATTTTATTCCGTATCACAAAAGTGATGACGGTTCATATTGCTGACCCGTTCTTTTAAGAAATCGTTCGCTTGCATGGTATGCCTTCTACCATTGTTTTAGATCGCGATGCAAAATTCTTGAGTCACTTTTAGCACACTTTGTGGAATAAATTAGGGGCAAAGCTAGTGTGTTCTACAACTTGTCATCCTCAACTGAGACAATGAATCGAACATTGTCCACCATGTTTAGAGCAATCTTTGAAGCATCATTTGAAGATGTGGGAATAGTGTTTGCCCCATGTGGACTTTTCATATAACAGGGCGAAACACTCCACCACCAAGGTATTTAACCACCGTGCTCCTATTGATCTTTTGCTTTTACCTACCACTGAGAGAACACATCATGATGCTAAAGAGCGTGCTGAGTTTATTCTTAAACTGGGTAAATTCTCCGTGCGGTGCAGCGGAAATTTGAGAAGTATTTTTTTAATGAATGTTAGATGAAAGAAGCAAAACAATTATGGAATTGAATATAGCCAATGCTGGTAAATTTCATTTTGACGATAATATGTAAGAGCTAATGATTTACTGATCCATACAAGGTCTTTATATTCGATATTAAAAAAGCACGCATGTGAACGTAACCATCCAAATGGACCTCACACTGACTGAACATAAAAGGCGTTACTGTTATCAGAAATGGATTCTTGTAGCAACTTAATAATGCCGTACAGGATCTGAGGCAGCATGTGATCTTTACGGGATCTTCTCGGACGTTGTTGAGACAGAAGATCCGAAGATGCCACATGTCCCTATGCTGAAAATACTGTTGCAGAAAGATCGTATGGTCAGTAGAGAGTTCGTTGGATCTATTGTGATCTCCATTGTCCAAACTTGAAATCAGGACCCACAAATATCGGTCGGTGGAAGAGGTCTCCACGAATAGACCGGGTTTTTTGTTGTTGAAAATTTACAGACCTGTTGATACAGGCCACTGGGTTGATAACAGCGGCGCACCGGAGTGAGGAGGCCGGAGGCAGGGGAGCGCACAAGCACAGCGCAGGACTCGGGACCAGTGGCTAGTGATTGGAACGAAGAACAGTGTCCAACCGCTCATAGTCATGGCAACGTATCATGTGTAAACCAATTAACTTATGTAAACTTAGAAACTAATAATCAGAACCACTAGATGTTGATCCAATTGATGGGGTAAGAGGTGTGATTTTTTTTACGTTTAAGCCCCCTCACCCCATCTATTAGATCAGCATCTAGTGATCCTGATTGGTAGTTTCTAAGTTTATATAGGTTGATTTGTTTGCCCCTGATATGTTACCCATAATCATAGCCACAGAAGCGGCGACAGGGACAAGTGGTGCCTATATGGGCGTGTGGCAGAGGAAACGAGGACGAAGAAAGCGCTCACTTCGTCCTTTTCCTTGTTGCGACTGCGAGTCATCTCATGTTTAGGGTTTGTTCGTTTGAGTCATTCCCGCCCCGGAACGATTCCTGCTCAAGTCTGCTACATACAAATTAAATAGACATTCCTGGCCGGAACGGTTCCGTGGGGGTATTAACCCCTGTATCCTTATGGCTATGCTTGGGCCGGCCCGGATCGGTGGGTCCGGTCCACCAAAAGACGACGTGCAGCCCGGTTAACCTGATCGGAGTTCCGCGCAAGGAGTCAAGACGGATTTGGCGATCAATCAAGATCCTGGTCGGTTAGAATAGGAATCCTTATCCGGCCACATATGGCAATTGTAACTGGCTAGGATTAGTTTCTAGATCTGTAACCCTGCCCCCCGGACTATATAAGGCGGGCAGGGGACCCCTCTAAAAATCATCTATCATTGACATACAGCAATACAAATCAGACGCAGGACGTAGGTATTACGCCATCTTGGCGGCCGAACCTGAATAAAACCTCATGTCTGTCTTGCGTCACCGTCTTGTTTGTGGCTTGCGCACATGTCTGCCGACAATCTACTACCTTGGGCATACCTCTAGGTAGACTGCCGACCATATTTCGTCGACAGTGGCGCGCCAGGTAGGGGGTGTGCGTACTGCTCTCCAAGCAAACAAGATGGTCATCATCTCCGGCTCCATGGCTACGCCGAACGGCCTCACGTTCACCGTCGGCCAGATCACCTGGACCACCGGCTCCAACAACTTCATCGCCATGACCACGGAAGAGGCGTGGATTCAGTCTGCGCCGACCACTGCTTCACCTGCATCGGCTACGGCTCCGACCACGGTACATCTGGCTCCGACCACACCAGCATCATCTTCAGCCACGCCGACAACTCATCATCCGCTTCCCCGCTACAAAGGGAAGCAGATCGACAACACCGACCTGCTCGACTCCATCGATCGGGTTGGCACCAAACTCGCTGAAACTCTAGCTCTGGTAAGTACGATTCAAAGTCAACCTAATGAGCAGGTAACCGCTCCCCACAACAGATCTACCCGACTAGCTCAGACCAGTCGTCCTGCACGACTTGGTACAGATCTCGTGGTCATATCTACTCCTGAAGGGCGCTCCGCTCATCGCCGGCCAGCCTCCGCGATGGGTCTCCGGCTCTCCGAGTACGAAGCCCCGACAGAGAACCACCAGGTCCGGCCCTATGGCCTACGAAACGCTGCCTCCAGCTACGCGTATAACTTACAACGCCGCTTGGATCTGTGTTTTATGCACCGACCTCGGCCGAAGCCACGCAACTTCGTCAACATGATCCGGATTGAAGATTATCAAGAAGGATCCGTCCACACAGTCTAAGAGGGCGACTCTAGCTCCTCGTCTAGCATCGCATCTAATGCATCTGTCCACACCGAGCTTCAGCATCACGAAGACCACGGCATCAAGTATGATCTGGATCTGCCAGACCACGCCTCGGGGTTTTCTCAATTCCTGTCTTTCCTGCTAAGACGAGGGGATTTGATCCATGTTGTCAGCAATGACGAACCGCCAGCAGTTGGTGAAACAGAGCAAGAAAGGACTGCACGTGAAGCACGCAATATCGACCGGTTTAATCGTCGACAAATCAAAGCCGAAGTAGACCAAGAGGCGCGACGCATAAGGGTCCAGCCATGCGACCTCAACGATGCTTTTGATAGGGTGGGGGACAAACAGGTCTTCAGGACTCCCAGTGCCAACGTAGCCATTGTCATGGCGACAATGCAACGGCTACCCAACACCCCGGAAACCCAAGCGGTTCGCGATGAAATACAAGCCTATCCGACAGCTGCCATGGCCCAGACCGCAGAGATTGTAAATCAAGTCCGGGCTCCATCCGTCTCAGTCGAGTCAAGCCACAGCCGCCAGCACCCAAGTCGCTCACAGCCACTCAACCAACGTGGCTCGCGCAACAACGACCCATCAGACAACCGTCAAGGCGGAAACGGTGGCCATGATGGTGGTCAGGATGACCACCGCCGTCGGGAGGAGAACCGTCGCGACGTCCGGGACGATAATCGCCGAGACAACCACGACAATCGCCGCGATAACCATGGTCGCAGGGCTAATCCAGATGGCAATCGAGATCACCGCGATGGCAATAACGATCTCTGCCATTACCTCGGTGGACGCGATCTACGCGCTCGCATCAACCAGAGAGCCGACGATCGAGCATCCTATAAAAGCTATCGCCGTATGGAGTATGACACTACCCATGGCCCGCCGGGTTTGAAGCAGTTTACTCCACACCTTCACCAAGTTATATGGCCAAAGAATTTCAAGCTCGAGAAGCTTCAGAAGTACGACGGCAAGAAAAACCCCGAATTATGGGTCATGCTCTACGAAACTGAGTGCAGATCAGCCATGGCTGACGAGCACGTCATGTATAACTACTTCCCAGTCGCTGTTGGCCATGCAGGTCACCAATGGCTGGTCAGCTTGCCGGCGAACTACTTTGATTCTTGGCAGGAGCTTAGGCAAGCCTTCATCGACAATTTCATCGCTACTTGTGAACAACCGGGCAACAAGTACGATCTGCAACGGATCCAAGATCGGAAAGATGAGCCACTGCGCGAGTACGTCCGGCGTTTCTCGGAGATGCGCATCAAGGTCCCATCAATCTCCGACAACGAGGCCATCGAGGCTTTCATCAGTGGCCTCCGCTTCCACGACGCCCTAAGAGACAAGCTCCTCCGGAAGAGACCTAAATCGGTCACAGCGCTCCTGGCCACCGCTAAGAAATATGCGGACGCCGATGATGCTAAGAAGATAATTATTGAAGAAGCAGCAAGGGTTCCACGCTCCGACCACCCCCCACACCGCGACGACTATCGCGGCAACCGTGGTCGGAACGACATTTTTGACCGCCGCAACCAGCGCAACGACTCCCGCGACCACCGCGACCAACGTAATCAGCAGCGTAGCCGCCATGACGATTACAGGAGCAAGCGTGCTCGGGAAGACGATGGCGAGGTCAATACCGTTAAAAAGGGTGGCGACATCGTAATTACGAAGACGACTACGCCAAAGCATTGAAAGGGCCCTGCCAGCTCCATGCTAAGTCAAACCATACCATGGAGAATTGCCGCGTTCTCAAGTCTATCTATACGCGTCAATAGGCTCTGGATACATCCGACAAGCCTAACGACGCAGGGGAACAGCGCAACGAGGATAACGACGACGACGATGCAGACCCTCATCACAAGTATGTCAAGCCAACTGATCGCGTGCACACCATCATCGGAGGCAAAGTGTCCATCGAGACCAAGCGGGAACGCAAGCTGCTCGCCCATGCTTGCTTGAACGTGGCCAACGCCGACAACCTCCTCGCCGATCCGTGACTCCCTCCGTGGTCTCACTGTGAAATCTCTTTCAGCATAAAAGACCAATGGGCTGCAATACCTGAGCCAGGACATTTTCCCATGGTCCTCGATCCTTGTATCAACAAGGTCCAGTTCGATAGAGTACTGATCGACGGTGGCAGCTCCATCGATATACTGTTCAAGAACAGTCTGCCCGCCCTGAAGATAGCTCAGGCGGATCTCAAGCCATACGAGGCACAGTTCTGGGGTGTTCTCCCCGGACAGAGCTCTACACCTCTCAGGCAGATCACGCTACCTGTGCAGTTTGGAACCCCAGACCACTTCCGCACTGACTACATCAACTTTGTGGTCGTTGACTTCGATGACACCTACCATGCTATTCTTGGTCGACCGTCGCTCACCAAGTTCATGGCCATACCTCATTACAGGTATCTGGTGCTCAAGATGCCTACCGAAAAAGGAGTCCTAACCCTCCGAGGCAACGTGTACGTAGCTTATACCTACGAGGACGATAGTTTCAAAATAGCAGAGGCTCACGACCTCTCTATTCGCATGGCCGAGACCATGCTCGACGCTAAGAAGACCTCAGCCGACCACCTGGAGATCCCAGAGCTCGAGGCTCCACGCAAGAACATCAAGTCAAAGGAGCACAAGGTGATCTAGCTGGTCAACGGCGATCCCAGCAAAACGGCCCTTATCGGGGCCAACCTGGATCCCAAATAGGAAGACACGCTCGTTAGGTTCTTGAGGAGCAACGTGGATGTGTTCGCATGGAAACCTACCGACATGCCCGGTGTACCTCGGAACTTGATCGAGCACTCCTTGAATGTCAATAGCATGGCCAAACCTATCAAGCAGAAGCTACGACGGTTCGCTCGCGACAAAAAGGAGGCGATTAGGGTAGAAGTTATACGGCTTTTGGCAGCCGGATTTCTCAAAGAAGTGTATCATCCGAAGTGGTTAGCCAACCCGGTTCTTGTACGCAAAAAGAATAATGAATGGAGAATGTGCGTTGATTACACTGATCTCAACAAACACTGCCCTAAGGACCCCTTCGGCTTACCTCACATAGACGAGGTCATAGATTCAACCGCCGGTTGTGAGCTCCTTTCCTTTCTCGATTGCTACTCTGGTTATCACCAGATCGCTCTAAAAAGGACGATCAGATCAAGACGTCTTTCATCACGCCCTTCGGCGCCTACTGCTACACGACTATGTCGTTCGGGCTCAAGAACGCCGGGGCTACATACCAACGTGCCATTCAGGCCTGCCTCACAGATGAGATAAAAGACAACCTTGTAGAGGCCTATGTGGATGATGTAGTTGTCAAAACCAAGGAAGCACATACCCTTGTTGACAACCTAGAACGCACCTTTGCAGCCCTCAATACATTCCAATGGAAGTTAAACCCAAAGAAGTGCATCTTTGGTGTTCCTTCTGGTATATTGCTAGGCAATGTCGTCAGTTACGACGGCATACGCCCTAATCCGGAGAAAGTCAAAGCTGTCTTAGACATGAAGTCCCCCAAAAAGGTGAGGGATATCCAGAAGCTTACCGGATGCATGGCTGCTCTCAGTCGTTTCATATGAAGATTAGGAGAAAAAGGACTACTGTTTTTCAAACTGCTCAAAGCATCCAAGAAGTTTGAGTGGTCAGATAAAGCAGACGCTGCCTTCACGCAGCTAAAACAATACCTTGCATCACCACCGGTCCTCACTGCTCCCAGAGAAAATGAGACTCTCCTACTTTACATTGCGGCAACCAATCGGGTGATCTCCACTGCCATGGTGGTCGAGCGCGATGAGCCGGGCCACGCCTATAAGGTACAACGGCTGATTTATTTCATCAGTGAGGTACTCAATGAATCCAAGACCAGGTACCCATAGATTCAGAAACTGCTCTACGCCATACTGATAACATCCCAAAAGTTGAGACATTACTTCGACGGATATCGTGTGGTGGTCATGACCGAGTGCCCTTTGGGGGACATCATTGGCAATAAGGATGCGAACGGGCGCATCGTCAAATGGGCAATGGAGCTATGCCCCTTTTCCTTGGAATTTGCAAGCCGTACTACAATCAAGTCTCAGGCACTCGTCGATTTCATCGTTGAGTGGACAGACTTAAGCACACCTGCCTCCCCGAGATTCAACGAGTATTGGACGATGTACTTCGATGGCTCTCTCAACATTGGCGGTGCGGGAGCAGGAGTCCTCTTCGTGTCACCATCCAAGGAGCAGCTCCGGTACGTCCTCAGGATTTATTTCCCAGCATCTAATAACGCCGCCGAGTATGAAGCATGCCTGCACGGTTTACGCATTGCGGTTGAGCTTGGTGTTAAACGTCTCTATGTCTATAGAGACTCGGCTCTGGTCATCAACCAACTCAATAAGGACTAGGACACGACCAGCGAAAAGATGGACGCATACTGCAAATCGATAAGAAAGCTGGAAGGCAGGTTCTATGGCATCGAGTACATACACGTGGTCCGGGACAAGAACCAAGTAGCAGATGCGCTGTCAAAGTTAGGATCATCCCGAGCCAAAATCCCACATGGCGTATTCGTCCAAGACCTGCTCACGCCTTCCATCGAAGAGGAAGATTCCACGGCAGACAGGCCTCCAGACCAGCAATTGGTGGCTACGGTTCCGGCGCCGAGCACCATCAAGCTGCCTCTGACCACTCATGAGCCCGACTGGAGAATACCTTTCATCAAGTACTTAACAGATGGCAGCGGTTATACTGATCGGACAGAAAACGAGCACCTGTACGTCGTAGTAAGCAGTATCTGCTCGTCGATGGCAAGTTATGGCGCAAAAACACAAAAGAGGAAATCTTGATGAAGTGTATAACCCAGGAAGAAGGCGAACATCTCCTGGACCAAATCCACTCTGGCTCTTGCGGTAACCACGCGGCCTCAAGAACACTGGTCGGCAAGGCTTTCCGAGCAGGGTTCTAGTGGCCGTCAGCAGTAGCCGACACAGAAAAGCTAGTCCGCCACTATAAGGATTGCCAGTTCTTCGCTAAGAGAATCCACATACTAGCACATGAGATATAGACAATACCAGCCTCCTAGCCCTTCGCATGCTAGGGACTGGATATGATCGGGCCCTTCAAACCGGCTCCAGGGAAATTCACATGCGTCTTTGTGCTGATCGACAAATTTTCTAAGTGGATAGAATACATGCCTTTGGTACAGGCATCCTCAGAGAAGGCTGTCACGTTCCTCGACCAGGTCATCCACCATTTCGACATACCTAACAGCATCATCACTGATCTGGGTACTCAGTTCACTGGGAACGCTTTTTGGAACTTCTGCGATGAAAGGAGCATAGTAGTAAAATACGTCTCGGTGGCGCACCCTAGAGCTAATGGACAAGTTGAGCGGGCAAATGGCATGATCTTGGACGCATTGAAGAAGAGGATGTACAGAGAAAATGACAAAGCTCTCGGAAGATGGCTCAAAGAGTTACTAGCCGTGGTCTGGGGCCTTAGAACTCAGCCTAGTCGTAACACCGGCGTCTCACCATACTTTATGGTTTACGGCGCTGAGCCAGTCCTTCCAGTAGATATAGCTTTCAGATCAGCATGGGTAGAGAACTTCGACGAAGGAAGGGTCAATGAAGTACGGGAACTAGAAGTGAACAGCGCAGAGGAGAAACAGCTCGATTCTTGCATACGTACGGCCAAATACCTTGCTGTTTTGTGCAGGTACTACAACAAGAACGTTAAAGAGCGGTTCTTTGTGGTCGGGGACCTGGTCCTGAAGTGGAAGACGAACTAGGCTGGTGTCCATAAACTCGCAACCCCATGGGAGGGTCCTTTCATGATCAAGGAGGTCACACGACCAATGTCTTACAGATTAGCTCACCTAGACGGTACTAATGAACCAAACTAGTGGCACATCGACAAGCTTAGACGTTTCTATGCTTAACTACTGAGATATGTACCCCTCTTATACTTTCGATTTACTTCAATAAAGCTATTATGATTTCTCCGACCACTCTAATGCGTCACTTTGAATTTTATGGTTATTCTAACTTAGCCAGTAAAAGCCGACCACCACTCCTTCTACAGTTTTCGGAGCAGGCCCTGTCTCCGGTTCCTCCCAACACGTGCATGGGATCCGCTCTCTACGTTACGGGTGATTGGCCGGTCCCCCTTGGTTTGACTTGTCCGCGTCTATGTGTGCACAGGTCACAAACCTCACACTCCGACCACATGGCAAACTAGGGCCGCACAAACTTCTTGGGATGATGTGTCGAGCAAAATGGTACAACTAAACAGAACGTTAACACAGTTACACTAGCATAAGTTTCAAGCTTAAAAACGTTTTATACAAAACAAACAAGCTTATAATGATATACAGTTACATTATTACAAGCTTGCTTGAAGAGGCCCAAGTTTAGAATAACACAACTATTCCCCCCTTCTACAGCTCTAAGCCTATTACATTGGCTAATCGGGGTGCGCGGCACCTACTGCTCGCTGGTTCCGATACCCTACTCGGGTCTTGAGGACTCTTGTGCTGGTCGAGCTGAAGGGGATGGCCCTGCTGATGCCTGGCTGGTCGAGACCGTAGGCTTCGTCGGTTGGCTCGCAACTGATGGCGTTTCTAGCTGACTTGTCGATGGCGTTCCCTGTATAGGTGCTGTCCCACCTCCACAAAGGTTAATGTCGCCAATTATCTTTGACGACAGGTCTAGCTAGGCCATCCGAAGCTCATCCGCCTTGTCTGGGTCTACCTCCTTCGGGTATCTAGCTTCCAGGCGCTTAAGATCGATCAGGGGGTAGTGGGCACGCACCATGCTTAGCACATGGGCACCCGTGTACTCACCCGCCTCCTTCACGAACTCTTGGAACCATCCCCATGCTTGTCTGCATCTCTTGACCAGTCCGAGCTAGGGCATCCTTGGCTCTTCCTCTGTGAGCACTGGGTCGATAAGGTCGAGGACGGGCACAATGCCAGTGGCCACTTCCTGGCATCGGTTCTTCCATGTGTCCTGATCCTCGGTGGCCTCGAGGCATCTTGCTTTCCAGCCGTCACACTCTTTGATCACGGCTTCTAGATGCCTCTTGGCATTGACTTTTAAAACTGAACACCGCACAAGACATCAAATGTAATGGCACGACAAGATAAGGCGGGCAACAGAATGAGAAAGATGGTCTGGAATACTTACTTTTCAGTTCCTCCTTCATCTTGGTGGTGTGGTCCTAGAGTTGAGACTAGTTGCGTGCCAGTTTCTCATTGTCCTCCTTCAGACGACCAGACTCTGCGGTCACACAGCTATTCCCCTCTTGGAGGCGGGTTACTTTAGCTTCTAAGCCTGCATTACAGCTGTCACTACCAACAACGCAACAATACGTGTTACACACCTGCTGTGATAAAGTGACAACTTACTTATTTTTTCCCGCTCTTTGTTATTAAGCTGGCCGACCAGGTTCTGGTTCTGTGCCTCTAGCTCTGCCCTCTCCTGGTCGGCGGCTTCAAGTTGGCGGCGTAAGTGTTCCACCTCGGCCGCCAGTTCTTTATTATTCGCCGTGATTCCCTCAATTTGGTCGAAGCACCTCTTTTGGTACTTTGCGGTCTTCATCAAGTTCTGCATATAAACAAGCTAAGTCAGATAGATCGACTATATAACAGGGTCAAGTGGTCAAGCCAAACATACCTGGACTTCTGTCACCAGATGCTTTGCCGCCCGTTCGACTCTGAGGGTCTCTTCGACCTCTGGAATTTCTTCATGCATAACCCACTCGTCGTTCCTCCAGCGCGACACATATACATGTTGTTGTTTATCTTAGGGACGGCCCAGGATTTCTTCTACTTCGTCCTCTTTGGCCTCTTGTTCAGGGGGCGGCGCCGGTCTGGAGTCTGCAGTCACCGCGACCACCATGGCTTTCCCACGAGCCGTAGCATCGGCTAGCGTGCTCTGTGCCAACCCCGGTTGTTGCTCCTCGGCTTGGACTGGTTCCTTTGGCGCCAGGGTACCTGCTTCAGTAGGGTTTGTCCTCGGAGCACTTGTACTTCGCTCGGCTGTCTTCTCGACCAGCTGCTCGGGGACTGATGTCTGGTCACCCATCTGCTGAGGCTCCGGTGGAATTTCTTCTTTAGGTTCCTCCACAACTGGCCGCTGAGCAGCTCTTTCCGCCAGCACTGGCGAAGCCATGCCGCATCCGGCTAGCTAGTCAGGATTTTCGGTGGACGCCGACCTGATACACCAGGGAAAAGTTCAGAAGACAATAATATTCAATACAAATTATAAGCTTATATCAAAGTTATAGATACTTACAGCTTGGAGGCATGGAATGACGTGGCGAAGGAGCGTCTCTTCAATCGCGCCTGCTCCATGTGCTCGGCGGGTTCCACCGGGTCTTTTCCGATGACCGGTACTAGCGCCGAGGTTTGATGCTCGACACTTCCCTCGCTTGTCCTCTGTGTTGTAGTTGTCGCAGAACCGACCAATTTATAAGAGTACAAGTACAATGGCAATCCGCAAGCGGTCGCACTGTCATACTTGAACCCATATAAACCCGGTAGTCCGTCGAGTACCACGACGGGTCTCGATAAACGATTTACAACAACCAAGATCGTACAGGATTCAACATACATGCCACATATTACATAAAGTTCACAGATACTTTTCGTCATCAGAGTACGAATAAAAGTTATTACAAACCAAGTTTGGTAAATAAAGCGAAAGCAAATAAGTTCTAAGATAAAGTTTCCAACATAGTTTGATACAGTGCCAAACCAGATCATGGTCCACAAAAGCAAAGATAGGAATTACTAAGGAAGCCTGCCCAAGGCTTACTCCTCATCCACAGCGGGATAGAAGCAACTCTTGCAATAACCATGATACACAGTGCCATCTGCAACAATGGGAAAATAAACCCTGAGTACGAGAAAGTACTCAGCTAGACTTACCCGTCATGAACCAGAAATAAAATGACTCCAAGGATCATGCAAGGCTATATAAGTGGACGTAACTTGACAACATTTTGCGTAAAAGGCAATTACCCGTGGTGCAATTATGATTCCTTTATCAAGTTAATTATAACTATCCATTTCTAGATTAGCAACTATCCTGTGCCAAACATGTGGTATATCATTTAGAAGCATACAATAGTAACCATAGCAGGTATTGTAATTCCATATTCATCTGAACCACCATGTTTCATAATATAGCTGCTACGATGTTGGGACTAGTCAAGTTTCTCACTATCCGGGAGAGACGGCGATTCGAATCAATTTCAACCAGCTGGGAATTTATTCCTAACACAAACCCAGATCTACCAGCCATGATAGTCTTAGGTCACCTTTGGTACAACTCAGGTACACATTTCGCGGGTCCGTACCGCGCCGCACAATCTGAAACACCAGATGCCAAGATGCTCAGGCCAAACCTGCCCTTGGGCTCAGTCTGATCGTTCCCCAGAAGGAGCGCACAACAAAACGGTTCCCGGCCTGAGTTGAATTACTCGGCTTCGCGGTCGGAACGAGTTATCCGGCCAGCTAAGTGAGAGGCATGCGTTCAATCTTGTCAGAAGCGCCAACAACGGTACGGTCCTTAATCGACACAGATGGGGATAAGTCCACACCCAAGACCTCCATGCCTTGTTGCTTCCCTATCGACTTCCCGTCCGGTCTCAATTTACTTTTACCTCATGGTTCTGTTCCACGATAGCAGATATAGCCAACCGTGCTTCGGTATCCACCTATATCTCGTAGGTGACAGGACATCACCCGACTTCTACCGGTCTAAGCATGGCTAAGCATATATATTCGATCCTGGACCTATACCGGTTAAAGGGATAATATCTGGACAAGGAATGTACATGCATCAAGTGGTTTCATTCAACTCTTATAACCTAATGCATCAATCATAAATACGTAAGTAAACATTTGTAAATTACTGGGAGACTTATAATGCTCCGGGGCTTGCCTCGCAGAAAGGAAGTAGGGTGATGATCAGGGCACTCCGGAAGCTCTTCAGGGTTCTGCTCCACGCCTTCGGGAGCTACGGCTTGCGGATCCTCCTGCGGGTTCCCTTCCTCTGCTTCTTCGAATTCCAGCAACGTGATCTCTTCCTCCGATCCTAGATGCATGCGTATGGTATAAGTATTACGAATGCATATATGTTAACAAGTGCATCACGTTGTTTGAGTAGGTGCATATCTCTTCTCGATTACTACTTAACTACTTCTACAATGCATCGACTAGGCCACAAATAGTAGCTACTTGTTTCACTCATAACTGGAGTTCTACAAATCCAAAAGCAGTGATCCTGGACTTTCTGGAAAGCTTATCAAATTCTCTACGACTTTGTTATTAACCATTTTTACAGTACACATCAGTTTCAACATGCAACTCCTCACCCTCTAGAATCAGTCCGGAAACTATTTAACATGCAATATAAAGTAATAACACCTCTACTTCATGTAATCCTTCCAAATTTGACAACTTAAAATCTACCAACAGTATAGGCATACCAAATACATTTTAGATAATATAATGGTGAAGCCCAAACTATTTATTTAATTGCCTTTATTATTTTATTTAGATATCTAGGTTAAATAATAAACCTATATCAGATGTACTTCATAAATTCCCAAAAATTTACAGTGCCTTACTAATGCTATAAAAGGACTACTATAAAAATTTCATGTCATTTTACTAAGTAGAACATTCTGTACAAAAATGATAAGGAAGCAAGGCTTGAAATAGCATAAATGGAAAATCCTATTGAAAAGTGTCAAGCAACAGATTTCCTATTTTTCTTAACATCCTTATGGTACTAGTATTACCTCCAATAAATTTCATGAATTTTGGACTCATAATTAATTTATAAAAATTCATGCAAGGATTAACTATTTATAAAAGAAAAATCTATAACTATAGATCTACCCATGCACTGGTCCTCAAATTTTTACCCAAGCGCATATATGCTAAGACTAGCTTACCACAAAAATTTCATAATTTTTGGAGCAAAGGAACTCTAGATATAAAATAAACAAATTTGAATGCATTCAAAAGCACATTTCAAATCCTTATTTAAATCTCCAGAAATTTCTACTGTTGAAGCCAAGAACATATTTTTCCTAAATACTACACTTCCTAAGGAACACAACCATATTTATTTCACAATTTTAGGAGATACCAAATTGAAGATACAAAATTCACAAAACAAATCAAAAACTGGATTCAAAATGAGTTAGCCTTCAATACTGCTGTCGCTGACCGGTGGGACCCGCTGGTCAGGGGACCCCACGCGTCAGTGACACGGAGCAGAGCAGTGGCGCTGCTGGGCACTGCGCGGCTGTGGCTCATCGACGGCGAGCTTCGCCGGCGGTAACATCTTCACTACACGACCTACGTGACCTAGCAGAGCAATTGAGCTACTTGGCCAGTCCTATTGCCGACCCTAGAGCTAACGGCGGCGACCATGGCGGAACAGCGGAGCTGGACCACGGCGGTACGCTGGTGTGGGCTACGGTGGCTCGAACGGACGCTGCGCCGAGCATCACTGAGCTGCCGCGGAGCTTTCTAGTGCCCTAACGCGGCCTGGGATGGACGGTGGCAACGTGGCCACGGAGACGGAGTCCGCAGCGGAGCTCCGGTGAGCATTTGCACGGCACTGGGGCTTACCGAGCTCTGTCAGCGGGCACGGGAGGAAGCAGTGGGTCGCTAGGGAGACGGGGGAGCTATGGTGGTGGTGCTGGAGTGGCTAGGCACGGGCTGCGCACGGCTATGGCAACGGTGGAGCTACGGGCGCTCGGCGGCTACTGCAGCGGGGAAGAAAGGATGCCAGAAGCGAAATGGGAGCGCGGCTGAGTGTGGGCGGGCACTGGCGTGATGAAGGCGCGCTCGGGCACAGCGTGGCCTGCACGGACAGAGCGCTGGCGACGCGCAGCCGTCGCCGGGGACACGCGGCGGCAATGTTCTGCGCTGGTCAGCCACTGTGCCGGTCGATTCAGTTAGTCAGAAACGCGATGGCCGAGCCTGACAGCGCGTTTTCAAATTGATTTACCGGCTAATCGGTGGCTCCTTCGTGCAAACATACTGAATAGAATTTGTAGACCCATGTACCAGCTTCAAATGTTGTTCAAGGATCGTGTTCCAATTCTCAACCGAATTCAAGTTATAATGCCCTGAAGGTCAGCTTGTCAGGCTGTTCAATGAACTTGACTTAGAAAAATTTTCTTAAGTGTTGAAATCAAGATTTTGCTGGTTTTTGTGGGACCTATTCAAGCATGTTAGAAGCTAAATCAGTCCATGACCCAAAAATAAAAGTTGTTCCTTATGTCAAACACTACAACTTTGCTTTAGTGAACTCCATGCAAGGTCCCTAACACCTAGTTCAACTTTAGTCAAACATGTCACTTTGAAATCATGATACATACACAAACCATGGCTAAATGACCAAACTAGCCTTAGCACTAAATACCAAAGTTGTTCCTAATGATATCCTAAGCATGTTTAAACAATTTGCAAGGTCATTTAAGCATTTCATGTAGTAGTCACTCATATAGCTATCCAGGTCAACACATGAAATATCACTTAAGTGCTTGATCATGAAATGTGGCCTTCATGAACAAGGTTCCTTTTGTTAACCTAAGTGTAGCTAAGGTGTTTTAGTGACTAGCACTACCCACTTGCATTCATTTGTACAAGATCATATGCATATGTTCCAAGAAACACGAGATAGCAAGCAATGTTTCATATGTTTCGATCAAATGTTTCAATTGTAAATGATGATTTATGAATGCTTGATGCTCATGCTCATGTTATGCAAGTCAAGTTATGCAAGGCTAACACCCGAGGTGTTACAGCCCCTCCCCCTTATAAAAATCTCGTCCCGAGATTTGCAAGACCTACCATTCTTGGAAAAAGGCGGGATAAACTTCTTGCAGATAATCTTCTCTTTCCCACGTAGCATCTTGTTCACTATGATTGTTCCACACCACCTTATAGAACTTAATAATCTTACTCCTTGTCACTCTCTCCATCTCTTCTAATACTCGAATTGGCTTTTCTTCATAGGTCAAATCCGATTGAAGTTGCACGTTGGTGGGTGTAATAGCTTCTTCCGGTACTCAAAGACATTTCTTTAGCTGAGAAACATGGAACACATCAAAGATTGCACTCATCTCTGGTGGTAGTTGTAGCTTGTACGCAACATTTCCTTTTCGTTCCAAAATTTTGTATGGCCCTACATATCTTGGTGAAAGCTTCTTTTTCATCCCAAATCTCTTCACACCTTTCATGGGTGATACTCTCAAGTACACATAGTCACCTACTTCAAAAGTTAGTGGTCTTCTTCTTCTATCAGCATAACTCTTCTGTCTTGATTGAGCTGCCTTCAAGTGTTGTTGGATGATACGTACTTGTTCTTCGGCTTCATTGACAAAATCAATACCAAAATATCTCCTTTCACCGGGCTCAATCCAATTCGGTGGAGTTCTGCACTTTCTGCCGTACAAGGCTTCAAATGGAGCCATTTTGATACTCGCTTGATAACTGTTGTTATAGGAGAATTCAGCTAAAGGTAACCATTTCTCCCATGAACCTTTTGAAGATATAACACAAGCCCTAAGTAAATCTTCTAGGATTTGGTTCACTCGCTCTGTCTGTCCTGAAGTTTGAGGATGATAAGCTGAACTTCTGATTAGCTTGGTTCCCAAAGCTTGGTGTAAGTGCTCCCAGAAACAAGCTATGAACTGTGGTCCTCTATCTGAGATTATGGTCCTGGGTACTCCATGCAATCTCACGATCTGGGCAACATATATTTCAGCGTATTTCCCAACTATATACCGCGTGTTCACGGGTATAAAGTGTGCTGACTTGGTAAGACGATCAACAATGACCCAGATTGAATCGTGACCTTGTGGTGTTGTTGGGAGGCCTGTGATAAAGTCCATACTGATCTCCTCCCATTTCCATCCTAGAATAGGCAGTGGCTGAAGTAATCCAGCGGTTTTCATATGGACGGCTTTCACTCTACTGCAGTTATCACACCTAGCAACATAGGCTGCGATCTCTTTCTTCATCTTAGTCCACCAAAAATGGTTTCTTAGATCTTGATACATTTTACTACTACCCGGGTGGATAGACAATTTGGACGAGTGAGCTTCTTCTAAAATTTGATTCCTTAGCTCATGGTCTTTCGGCACCACTAGTCGGTCCTCAAACCATAATACACCTCTTTCGTCCAATCTAAAATGTTTGGTTTCTTGCTCTTGCATTTTTCTCTTAATGTGACTTATTCCTACATCTGTCTGCTGTAGCTCTATGATTTTGCCTTCAAGCAAACAACTGATTGTGATATTGTGTAGTACAGCAGGATGTAGCAAGTTGAATCCATCTTCCAACAATGCTTCTACAGTGTTGCAATGGGACTTCCGACTAAGTGCATCAGCTACTACATTAGCTTTACCCGGATGGTAATGTACTTCCAAATTATAGTCCTTAATCAATTCCAACCATCTACGTTGTCTCATGTTCAGTTCTGGCTGGGTAAAGATATACTTGAGGCTTTTGTGGTCAGTATAGATATGACATACATTGCCCAACAAGTAATGTCTCCATATCTTTAATGCATGGACAACGGCTGCAAGTTCCAAATCATGTGTAGGGTAGTTGACTTCATGTTTTCTCAGTTGCCGAGAGGCATATGCAATTACTCTCCCTTCTTGCATAAGTACACATCCCAAACCTATTCCTGATGCATCACAAAATACATCAAAAGGCTTTTCAATGTCTGGTTGTGCTAGCACAGGTGCTGTGGTCAATAAAGTTCTGAGGGTGTGAAAAGCTATTTCACATTCTGGTGTCCATTTGTATTTCTCATCTTTCTGAAGTAGTCTGATCATAGGCTTAGCTATCTTTGAGAAATCTAGAATAAATCGACGATAGTATCCTGCTAACCCGAGAAAACTCCAAACTTCATGCACCGAAGTTGGGGCTTTCCAATCCATGACCTCTTGTACTTTTGATGGGTCTACTGAGATTCCATCTCTTGATAAAATGTGACCTAAGAAAGGTACTTTGCTCATCCAAAATTCACATTTGCTAAACTTGGCATATAGCTTATGCTCCCTCAGTCTGGATAGGACAATCCTCAGATGCTCTTCATGATCTGACTCATTTTCTGAATAAATCAATATGTCATCGATAAACACGACCACGAACCTATCAAGTTCAGGCATGAATACCAAGTTCATCAGGTACATAAAGTAGGCTGGAGCATTTGTTAGTCCGAAAGACATAACCAAATACTCGTATAAGCCGTACCTAGTAGAGAAAGCAGTTTTAGGTATATCCTCCGGTCTGATCTTTATCTGATGGTAACCTGATCTCAAGTCAATTTTGGAGAATACCTTTGCCTTCGCTAGCTGATCGAACAAGATGTCGATGCGGGGTAACGGATATTTGTTCTTGATGGTCATAGCATTGAGTGGTCTGTAATCTACACACATCCTCAGTGACTTATCCTTCTTTTTCACAAACAGTGCTGGACATCCCCACGGAGATGAGCTAGGTTGGATAAGACCTTTGTCCAATAGATCTTGCAATTGAACCTTAAGTTCTGCTAACTCATTGGGTGGCATTCTATATGGCCTTCTGGATATGAGTGCTGTACCTGGCACTAATTTAATCTTAAATTCCACGTCCCTATCCGGTGGTAGACCTAGTAATTCTTCTGGAAATACATCCGGAAACTCACAAACCACGGGGATATCACATATTGTGGTGGTTTGGATAGCACAGGCTAAATGTTGGGGTTCGAATTCGCGGGAGAGTGGAACTAGAAAAGCATTCCCTCCCGTGGGTTCTCTCAACATGATAGTACGGGTGCTAGTGTCGATAAGAACACCATGATCCTTCATCCAATTCATGCCTAAGATTACACTTATCGACAATCCCGGCAATATTATCAAATCTGTGGTGTACTCCCTCCCTTGTATCAAGATGAGTACATTTTTGACTATCTTTTTGGTAGTAACAGTTCCCCCTGCTGAACTTATGTTAAAACCCCCTTTACTTACTTCAATTATTTCTTGATCATGTCTAGATGCAAATGCTTGACTCATAAATGAATGAGAAGCTCCCGAATCAAATAAAACAATAGCGGGATGCTTGTTGACAAGAAACATACCAGCCGTGACAACTTCTCCGGCGGGCACTTCCTCCACAGCGGTATAGTGCACTTGTCCCTGACGTGCCCTGGCATTCACCTGCCTCTGATTGTTCTGATTTGGGTTGCCATTCCTCTTGGGGTGGGGGCACTCCTTGGACCAATGACCCAGTTGGTTGCAGTTGAAACATGGTTGATTACTTCTGAATCCGGTGGAGCTGTCCTGATTGCCATTTCCTTTTGGTAAGGCAATAGTGAACGCCTTACGGAATGGTTTCTGTGGCCTATTATTCTGAGCTTTCGGTGGTGGAGGCCTGAACTTGGGTGCAGGTGGACGGAATTGTGGCCTAGCTGTAACAGGCGCCTTCGACTGAAAAGATCCGGATGCACCGGCCTCATAGGCTCTCTTGCGACCTTTAGCAACTGCATGCATGTTGTTGTGGTTTTCTTGGGTCAAGGCATCACTAATAAACTCATTGTACGTGGCACATCGAGAATTTGCCATAGTCTTCATTAACTTGGTACCCAACCCTCGCTTGAAACTCTCAATCTTTTTCTCTTCAGTATCCATGAAACTTGGAGCATATCTAGACAAGTTGTTGAATGCATGCATATATTCTGTGAGTGACTTTGTTCCCTGAGTGAGCCTCAAAAATTCTGCTGCTTTCATGCGCATCAGGCCCGAGGGAATATGGTGTCCCCTAAAAGCCAGCTTGAATTGATACCAGGTCACTCTCGCATTAGCAGGCAGAGATGACAGAAAGTGCGTCCACTAGATTCCTGCTGGTCCTTGCAATTGATGAGAAGCATATTCTGCTTTCAGGTGCTCTGTGACCCTTAGCAGACAAAATTTCTGCTCGATGGTATTCAGCCACTCATCAGCCTGCAGTGGTTCCTCAGCCACCTTGAAGATCGATGGCTTTGTGTCCAGAAATTCCTTGAATGAACTGTGCTGATTTGGCTCGGCCCCCGGTTGCTGTGGGTGGCCACGAGCAGTGTTTTGTGCGATAAGGCGCAAGGCTTCTTCCATTGTCCTCTGGCTCCCTAGGAACTGGGCAAAGAATTCCTGAGCAGACGGCGGTGGCGGTGGGGGTAAGTCATCACCATTGCCATCCTGGCTGCTACTAGCTCCTACACAGGTGCACGTCATCTGCGAAGTTGCAACAATAAGCGATTATTGGTTGAGGTCAAGAGATTGCAGAGAAATTATGTACTCATGCCAAACTGAAATTATTGGAGAAAATTCTCAAAATCACAATAAAAACAGAGGCATAATAATTCTTTCTCGCAACATGACATCACCCAATTGACCACTTATCATGCTCATAACGCATGCAAATTTAAAGCGTGATTACCGACAAAGAACTGGAATTGCATTGACGTTCATCCAAACATGCGATTGACATTACATGATAGTCTGGTTACTAATGCCAAATTCAAACTACAGGTCCATTACATAAATAAAGGTGATACATTAGTCCTTCCACTAAGTGCGAAGCTATCTAATCCTCATCGTGATCACTATCGAGGTCAGACACAGAATCATCTCATTCCTCAGGTTCTACTTCTTCTTCAGGCTCCACTTCTTCTTCACCTTCCTCGTATCCTTCTAGATCCATTTCTACGGCTCCAGGTGGGACATAAGGGTGGAGCTGATTGCGCAGTAGATGAACCTCTTCATGCAGATTATCGTTGTATTCTTCCGCATTGGCCAGCTGCTGTCCTAGCTCAAACTGTCGAGCCCTCAGGACATCTTCCCTGGACCAAGCTGCATTTCGCTGGTGAGTTAACCGAGTCATCTCTTCAGTGAGCCTCTCAATCTCGGCGTCATGCTCCCTCTGAAGCTGACGTCGATCCTCGTGGGCATGACCAAGTGCACCAGACACACATCTGAGGCTACCCTCAACTCCATCTAACACTCTCATCATTGCGAACATGGCGCTCATGGCAGGGTTATCGCTATTCTGCCCTTCTGCTGCACCAATCTCCAAAGATCTTCCTCTTGCCTGCTGCCATGAGTCAGTGGATGGGTTACCTCTTGGAAAGACTCCAACCAAAGCGGCTACCAGTTCTTGAGGAAAACGATCCATGATATTCCTCAAGATCCCAAAGGCTGCCCTGCCAGCTGCTTCTTCAGCAGTCCTGCCAGTTGACTCATAACACCAGCCTGTCCACTCTGAATCGTCACCTCAGGGACGAACAATGGCCTCCACTATAACTAAGAGACCTTCTCCCAACCGCTCATTCGCCCAGAAGTAGCGGGGTTCCATTCCATCAGGATAACCTACATAGCTGAGCACTCTCCACAAGAGTGTAGGCATCCCAAACTCTCCAAGGAACGTGTGGCGTTGACGGGTACGTGGAGCAAGCTGACGGCTAGGAGCTCTGCCTCTGGTGGACTTGCGAGCAGTCTGCTTGGTGCGTGCCATCTGCACCATTAACATGTACCCTTGGTGAGACAATGCCATAATGGATAAGAGTTACATAACTGAGTAAGAATCTTTATAAGGGGAGGAACAATGTAGTTATGTGAATGGTAATTTAACATAATGCATGCTCATTCCGTACGTCCTCACAAACTTAGGAAAAATTTGCTTATAACGGTAGACACGGTGGCATAGATACGTTCTCTCATAATAGCGTAACTAGTCGAGCTACACGTTTCGTTGTTAGTGTACCTGCATAAAATTTCATTTTAGCCCTAAACCCATATGGAAATATGCAGAATGTAATTGTAAATACTTTCATATATGTATACCCATACATATACTTCCGTATCAATCTACCCGACAAGAATTTAAACCCACCATTAAATACGTGCCATATACACATGCAAGCATGCATACATAGCCGTACCAAAGCTAACTCTTCCCGACCGCACGCTCACATCTTGTGGTCGTACACTCATCTTACCTTGGCGTAGAGGCATTTGATCCATACATTACCACTCAAGTGAATGGCATCCATACTATAGCACGCCGTATGGACGACGAAGTAAAAACCCCCATGTTAGTACTTAAATAGCCACCTAATAGTCCTTAATTTGGGCATAAGGAAAGTGATCATTGGCACACTTTAGATTTCAAATACCTATTATATAACTAATAGTTGCTAGAGAAGGGTTTTTGGAAAACAAAAACTTTTGTTTTTAAATACACTTGTGACAATTAACGTTGAATCTTGCTCTGATACCAGCTGTCGTAGAACCGACCAATTTATAAGAGTACAAGTACAATGGCAATCCGCAAGCGGTCGCACTGTCATACTTGAACCCATATAAACCCGGTAGTCCGTCGAGTACCACGACGGGTCTCGATAAACGATTTACAACAACCAAGATCGTACAGGATTCAACATACATGCCACATATTACATAAAGTTCACAGATACTTTTCGTCATCAGAGTACGAATAAAAGTTATTACAAACCAAGTTTGGTAAATAAAGCGGAAGCAAATAAGTTCTAAGATAAAGTTTCCAACATAGTTTGATACAGTGCCAAACCAGATCACGGTCCACAAAAGCAAAGATAGGAATTACTAAGGAAGCCTGCCCAAGGCTTACTCCTCATCCATAGCGGGATAGAAGCAACTCTTGCAATAACCATGATACACAGTGCCATCTGCAACAATGGGAAAATAAACCCTGAGTACGAGAAGGTACTCAGCTAGACTTACCCGTCATAAACCAGAAATAAAATGACTCCAAGGATCATGCAAGGCTGTATAAGTGGACGTAACTTGACAACATTTTGCGTAAAAGGCAATTACCCGTGGTACAATTATGATTCCTTTATCAAGTTAATTATAACTATCCATTTCTAGATTAGCAACTATCCTGTGCCAAACATGTGGTATATCATTTAGAAGCATACAATAGTAACCATAGCAGGTATTGTAATTCCATATTCATCTGAACCACCATGTTTCATAATATAGCTGCTACGATGTTGGGACTAGTCAAGTTTCTCACTATCCGGGAGAGACGGTGATTCGAATCGATTTCAACCAGCTGGGAATTTATTCCTAACACAAACCCAGATTTACCAGCCACGATAGTCTTAGGTCACCTTTGGTACAACTCAGGTACACATTTCGCGGGTCCGTACCACGCCGCACAATCTGGAACACCAGATGCCAGGATGCTCAGGCCAAACCTGCCCTTGGGCTCAGTCTGATCATTCCCCAGAAGGAGCGCACAACAAAACGGTTCCCAGCCTGAGTTGAATTACTCGGCTTCGCGGTCGGAACGAGTTATCCGGCCAGCTAAGTGAGAGGCATGCGTTCAATCTTGTCAGAAGCGCCAACAACGGTACGGTCCTTAATCGACACAGACGGGGATAAGTCCACACCCAAGACCTCCATGCCTTGTTGCTTCCCTATCGACTTCCCGTCCGGTCTCAATTTACTTTTACCTCATGGTTCTATTCCACGATAGCAGATATAGCCAACCGTGCTTCGGTATCCACCTATATCTCATAGGTGACAGGACATCACCTGACTTCTACCGGTCTAAGCATGGCTAAGCATATATATTCGATCCTGGACCTATACCGGTTAAAGGGATAATATCTGGACAAGGAATGTACATGCATCAAGTGGTTTCATTCAACTCTTATAACCTAATGCATCAATCATAAATACGTAAGTAAACATTTGTAAATTACTGGGAGACTTATAATGCTCTGGGACTTGCCTCGCAGAAAGGAAGTAGGGCGATGATCAGGGCACTCCGGAAGCTCTTCAGGGTTCTGCTCCACGCCTTCGGGAGCTACGGCTTGCGGATCCTCCTGCGGGTTCCCTTCCTCTGCTTCTTCGAATTCCAGCAACGTGATCTCTTCCTCCGATCCTAGATGCATGAGTATGGTATAAGTATTATGAATGCATATATGTTAACAAGTGCATCACGTTGTTTGAGTAGGTGCATATCTCTTCTCGATTACTACTTAACTACTTCTACAATGCATCGACTAGGCCACAAATAGTAGCTACTTGTTTCACTCATAACTGGAGTTCTACAAATCCAAAAGCAGTGATCCTGGACTTTCTGGAAAGCTTATCAAATTCTCTACGACTTTGTTATTAACCATTTTTACAGTACACATCAGTTTCAACATGCAACTCCTCACCCTCTAGAATCAGTCCGGAAACTATTTAACATGCAATATAAAGTAATAACACCTCTACTTCATGTAATCCTTCCAAATTTGACAACTTAAAATCTACCAACAGTATAGGCATACCAAATACATTTTAGATAATATAATGGTGAAGCCCAAACTATTTATTTAATTGCCTTTATTATTTTATTTAGATATCTAGGTTAAATAATAAACCTATATCAGATGTACTTCATAAATTCCCAAAAATTTACAGTGCCTTACTAATGCTATAAAAGGACTACTATAAAAATTTCATGTCATTTTACTAAGTAGAACATTCTGTACAAAAATGATAAGGAAGCAAGGCTTGAAATAGCATAAATGGAAAATCCTATTGAAAAGTGTCAAGCAACAGATTTCCTATTTTTCTTAACATCCTTATGGTACTAGTATTACCTCCAATAAATTTCATGAATTTTGGACTCATAATTAATTTATAAAAATTCATGCAAGGATTAACTATTTATAAAAGAAAAATCTATAACTATAGATCTACCCATGCACTGGTCCTCAAATTTTTACCCAAGCTCATATATGCTAAGACTAGCTTACCACAAAAATTTCATAATTTTTGGAGCAAAGGAACTCTAGATATAAAATAAACAAATTTGAATGCATTCAAAAGCACATTTCAAATCCTTATTTAAATCTCCAGAAATTTCTACTGTTGAAGCCAAGAACATATTTTTCCTAAATACTACACTTCCTAAGGAACACAACCATATTTATTTCACAATTTTAGGAGATACCAAATTGAAGATACAAAATTCACAAAACAAATCAAAATCTGGATTCAAAATGAGTTAGCCTTCAATACTGCTGTCGCTGACCGGTGGGACCCGCTGGTCAGGGGACCCCACGCGTCAGTGACACGGAGCAGAGCAGTGGCGCTGCTGGGCACTGCGCGGCTGCGGCTCATCGACGGCGAGCTTCGCCGGCGGTAACATCTTCACTACACGACCTACGTGACCTAGCAGAGCAATTGAGCTACTTGGCCAGTCCTATTGCCGACCCTAGAGCTGACGGCGGCGACTATGGTGGAACAGCGGAGCTGGACCACGGTGGTACGCTGGTGTGGGCTACGGTGGCTCGAACGGACGCTGTGCCGAGCATCACCGAGCTGCGGCGGAGCTTTCTAGTGCCCTAACGCGGCCTGGGATGGACGGTGGCGACGTGGCCACAGAGACAGAGTCCGCGGCGGAGCTCCGGTGAGCATTTGCACGGCACTGGGGCTTACCGAGCTCTGTCAGCGGGCACGGGAGGAAGCAGTGGGTCGCTGGGGAGACGGGGGAGCTATGGTGGTGGTGCTAGAGTGGCTAGGCGCGGGCTGCGCGCGGCTATGGCGATGGTGGAGCTGCGGGCGCTTGGCGGCTGCTGCAGCGGGGAAGAAAGGATGCCAGAAGCGAAATGGGAGCGCGGCTGAGTCGGGCGGGCGCTGGCGTGATGAAGGCGCGCTCGGGCGCAGCGTGGCCTACGCGGACAGAGCGCTAGCGACGCGCGGCCGTCGCCGGGGACACGCGGCGGCAATGTTCTGCGCCGGTCGGCCACTGTGCCGGTCGATTCAGTTAGTCAGAAACGCGATGGCCGAGCCTGACAGCGCGTTTTCAAATTGATTTACTGGCTAATCGGTGGCTCCTTCGTGCAAACATACTGAATAGAATTTGTAGACCCATGTACCAGCTTCAAATGTTGTTCAAGGATCGTGTTCCAATTCTCAACCGAATTCAAGTTATAATGCCCTGAAGGTCAGCTTGTCAGGCTGTTCAATGAACTTGACTTAGAAAAATTTTCTTAAGTGTTGAAATCAAGATTTTGCTGGTTTTTGTGGGACCCATTCAAGCATGTTAGAAGCTAAATCAGTCCATGACCCAAATATAAAAGTTGTTCCTTATGTCAAACACTACAACTTTGCTTTAGTGAACTCCTCCATGCAAGGTCCCTAACACCTAGTTCAACTTTAGTCAAACATGTCACTTTGAAATCATGATACATACACAAACCATGGCTAAATGACCAAACTAGCCTTAGCACTAAATACCAAAGTTGTTCCTAATGATATCCTAAGCATGTTTAAACAATTTGTAAGGTCATTTAAGCATTTCATGTAGTAGTCACTCATATAGCTATCCAGGTCAACACATGAAATATCACTTAAGTGCTTGATCATGAAATGTGGCCTTCATGAACAAGGTTCCTTTTATTAACCTAAGTGTAGCTAAGGTGTTTTAGTGACTAGCACTACCCACTTGCATCCATTTGTACAAGATCATATGCATATGTTCCAAGAAACACGAGATAACAAGCAATGTTTCATATGTTTCGATCAAATGTTTCAATTGTAAATGATGATTTATGAATGCTTGATGCTCATGCTCATGTTATGCAAGTCAAGTTATGCAAGGCTAACACCCGAGGTGTTACAGTAGTGGTCGGTGATGCGATCACTGCTGGCACAGAGGAGCCACCCTGCTCCGTCGACCCCATCTGTCTCCTCCTCTTTCGAGGGACGAGCCGGAAGATGTCCACATCCTCTGCTTCGTTGTCTGACAGGGGGAAGATGGCTTGGTGCCGTTTGTTGGCAGCCAGCCGCTTGCCAGCAGCTCTGGTCGATGCATCCTCCATAACCTCGAGCGCCGCCCAGTGGACGTCTTCGGTCCTAGCGCTGGTCTGGGTGGCTGGGCCGGCAACTTGCGGCCAATCCACTCTAGGGGGCGAAGACACGAACACTGCTGCCCGGTCACGACCATTACTCTGAGAAACATAAAGGAGACAACAGTCAATTTCTTGTTACAACATGATTCTACAGTTACAAGGAAGCATCATTTACCTTTGGGGGAGGTCGGGCCAGCTTGAAGGCGTGCTCGATGTCGTTTAACCTGACATAATTGGGATCGGCCAGGTTGAATAGCTCCCCAATCCTGGCCTTGACTTCTATTTTGTCGAGCGTCTCTTTCCTGGTCCTCGTTGGATCTACGCTCCCCTGGTACTCGAAGCCGGGATGTACCCTCTTCTGGCAGGGCTGGATCCTTCGGCTGATGAAGTTCCCGACCACGCTTGGACCATCCAGCTTTCCCCACGGGATCATCACGAGCAGTTCTACGATCTGCTCCAAGTTCTCGGGCTTCTCCGACCAGCTGTTCTTCTTCTCCGGAATCAACCCCACGTCGCATAGGGTGATTGTGTTCGGCTCTTCGTGGATGTAGAACCACTTCTTGTACCATTCGTCCAGCGATGTGTTCCAGGGTAGTGCAGATACTGGGCCTTCATACCATCACACAGATTGAGGTAGACGCCTCTGGCTATCTTCGAGCCACCGCTCCCTTTCTTCCGTAGACAGAACAAGTGGCAAAAGAGGTCGAAATGGGGCTGGAAGCCACCATAGGCCTCGTAGAGATGGATGAAGGTGGAGACAAGAAGAATTGAGTTGGGATGCAGATTGCAAATCCCAATCTTATAATACAAGCAGAGACCCTGAAGGAAAGGGTGCACTGGAACCCTAAAACCCCGCTTGAAGAAATCCTCGAAAACCACAATCTCACCTGGTTGTGGATCGGGGAAGCTTTCTCCTTCCGGCGCACGCCATCCCGCGAGTGCCTTGTTGTGGAGCACTCCCATGGCGACGGGGTCTTCGATGGTCTACTCATTGCTCCTTGACTTCCACCACTCCTTCACCATGACTCTGCCTTTCTTCTAGGCATCTCTCTTCGCCATTAGTCTGTCCTTACTAAGGGGGTGGATACGGTGGCGAGGGGATTGGTGATGATTTTCGGAGGAATAGGGTTCGGCAAGAGGAAGAAGAAGGTTGCGGCGGCGAATGACAATGGGGATCGGTAAAAGTAACTTACCAGATCTATATTATAAATAACAAAGAGCTCCGTCGTTTCGTCCGCCCGAGATTCTTGGGAGACGTGCGCACGCACCGCAGACGGTTGTTCACACAACCTCGAGATCTATGCTAATAAACGTGCCCCTTCGTTACTAGTGTACGCGCCTCTTCGTTGATAGAGGGCCCACACTGATGCACCTGCATACAGGTGCCACGCGACTGTTTGCCAGAAAAGAGCAAGAAGACAGAGTGACGTACTATACCCGTCTGCTTTTTTGACCAGACGTATCAGACTGGACTTGACAAAGACAGGAGATAAATAAATACATCAAATAATATTACAAGTGGCATTTGTATTTTTCGCTACATATTTTGTGCTCAAGGATAGATTAGACTACTACAATGCTCGGGGACTGCCCTGACCACTGCCATGCTCGGGGACTGCCCAGACCACTACCGTGCTAGGTGACTGCCCAGACCACTGCCATGCTCGTGGACTACCCAGACCACTACCGTGCTCGGGGAGTGCTCTGACCACTGCCGTGCTCGGGGACTGCTCTGACAACTTATGTGCTCGGGGACTATACCGACCACTGCTCGGAGAATGGTTCTCCTAGGCTACATGTGATTTGTACTCACATACAGTTGAGAGACGTTTATTTAGACCTTGCTTCAAGGCTCATACTACATCGGTACGATGCACCTGCCGGTGTATCTCGTATCGCCTGTACAACGATTGGATTTTTAGCTTTAATGGAAATTCTTTTTTAGACCCTGGCACCACATGCCTACGTCACCTACTACTAGGCTCGGGGACTAAGTGGGCACACTTCACCTTGCGGTGAATATGTTTGTTTAATCGACCCTTATGCTTTGACTGATTGTAAGGATTACTAACGTGCTCGGGGACTGTCCCGACCACTGCTCGGAGATCGTCCTTCTCGGCTACATGTGATTTGTACTCACATACAGTTGAGAGGTATTTATTTAGACCTTGCTACAAGCCTCATATTTCACCTTCCAGCAAGCTCGGGGACTACATCGGTACGATGCACCTGCCGGTGCATCTCGTATTGCTTATTCGACAATTGGGTTCTCAACTTAATTGGGAATTCTTTTCAGACCCTGGCACCACGTGCCTACGTCACCTTCTACCAGGCTCGGGGACTAAGTGGGCACACTTCACCTTGCAGTGAAAGTGTTTGTTTTTTGACCCCTACGCCTCTGATGATCAAGGACGCTATGCTCCAAGACGCACTTACATTTCTGTTCAGAAATACAAGTGGGCACACTTCCCAGGACGGAAATCTTTTTCTTTTTTCTTAAGAGCATCATATATTATTCGGACAACCTACTTCTCCGGCGACAACGGTGGTCAGAGACGTCAAGGACTCAAGCCTTATTTGTCGGAGCATGTTAAAATGGCGTGTCATAGCATAATGCATGGTGCTCGGGGACTAGCTGTGGGGGTATTAACCCCTATACCCTTATGGCTATGCTTGGGCCGGCCCGGATCGGTGGGTCCGGTCCACCAAAAGACGACGTGTGGCCCGATTAACCTGATCGGAGTCCCGCGCAAGGAGTCAAGACGGATTTGGCGATCAATCAAGATCCTGGTCGGTTAGAATAGGAATCCTTATCCGGCCACGTATGGCAATTGTAACTGGCGAGGATTAGTTTCCAGATCTGTAACCCTGCCCCCGGACTATATAAGGCGGGCAGGGGACCCCTCTAAAAATCATCTCTCATTGACATACAGCAATACAAATCAGACGCAGGACGTAGGTATTACGCCTTCTTGGCGGCCGAACCTGGATAAAACCTCGTGTCTGTCTTGCGTCACCGTCTTGTTTGTGGCTTGCGCATCTGTCTGCCGACAATCTACTATCTTGGGCATAGCCCTAGGTAGACTGCCGACCATATTTCGTCGACAGATTCCATGACGTTGTTTCTTGAAAACCGAACAAGGCCTTAGAGTGCCAAACCTCAATTTGCACATCTCGATTTTCTTTTCCAAAATCTAAAACGTCTTCTAGGCTTCTACTCGTATCAATTTAGGTCATATTTTGATGCAAAGTATTTTTAAAGTATCAGAGAAATACTATGGTTTTACAAAATACTCAACCTGCGTTGATGATGGAGCTAAGGCAACTAGTCTCTTTAGTATCACTAGAAAATATGCCCATGCGTTGCCACATGATCTAGATAAAAAATTGGAAAGCATAATATCCATGCCAATAAACACAACAATAGTATTGACAAATGACAATAATTAACGTTAAACAATAAGCGGTTCATTCTCGAACATACATGAAGCAACACAGTTTGGTATTTGCCTGCACAGTTAAAACAACGTCATTTTGCCATCCAAAGTTTAGAAACCAAGTCCAGTTTCATTGCAGAGCAGTTAACACATGAAAAAAAACATGTGAAACCTCAAACTATTTTATCTGGTGATCATCCAACGGCGGAGAATAACGGTCCAACTTCGTGCCGGCACTACGGGCGGAGTTGCGGCACTACCACCAAGTCCTAATTCCACATCTTCTTGTTGAGTCCAAGGAAGTTGTAATATGATGGAGGCTTGTAACCTATGTTAAAATGTGGTCTCTACATGTCTTGTTTGATTTCTCTGGCCCGTTCGGCTTACCTTATAATCCAGCTTATTTTTTCAGCCGAAACAGTGTTTTTCTCCCACAACAATTTAGTCAGAACAGTGGTTTTCAGCCAATTCAGCCAAGTTTCAGCAAACCGAACGGAGCCTTTATGTCTTATTGTGATGTTGGCAACGTTCTAAGTGGTATGTATGTTGATCTGTTTTTTTTTTTTTGAGATTGTATGTGTGTTGATCTTATGCATTGCCTTGGAACACATACGACGACTGTTTTAGTTTAAATTGAAGGCATGTTCGGTCAATCGGTTGTAAGCTAACTAAGAAATGTGGTAACATATGGCCTGCCAGATGACAAACGGGGAGCATATACTAGCTCTCAGTTAAACCCGGGACAATTTCGATGGTTCCTCACATCAGCAACAGTAGCAGCCTGTGTCTAAAAAAATGATGGTCAAACTTAGAGATGATATACAAATTCTGCGTGGATCTATCCACCCCACAATTAGAGATGATGTCAATTAAGCCTGACCTACGAGGCCATAAGAAACCTAACCAACTCAGTGGTAGACGATGTTCTCGTCAACAGCGAGACGTCTACGGTGACTTTATTAATTTCGAGATATGTCGGTAAGTCTTTCGAAGATGCTCATATAAGTAGAGTTTGCGTACATGTATTTATAGTTGGGGGTGTGTTTGTACTCGTCTAATTCCATGAAGAAAAAGCCTGACCTGCGAGGCTACGGACACGTCAGATCAGCCTCACATACAGTATACAGTAGGAGAACTCGTATCCACGGACCACGGTTTTCATAAACGGCACACGGTCAAGATTCTCTCTGAATTAGCTCTGCATGTGAGGTCATCACAAGTTACATCACGGCACATGAACTGGGCTGTGCAGCCCTAGCTTTTCAGAAGACCAGTCCTCCTTGACCTCGAACTAGGCTCGCCATCTGTCACTGGCTGAGGACAAACAAACAGAGGCCACGACCAGAGTACTAGGCGTAGGATCGATCAACCATTTCCATTTCCGCAAACAGCTTCGTTTCAGACAGAGGCGCCATGCGCGCATGATTGATCGAGTACTAATGGTGATCTGAATCTATCGCTAGGGGGTGCGATTAGATTAGGTCAAAACGCGGGGCTTAATTAAACACGTACGGCGTCGTCACATCCGCATGATATGGCGCCGTGACGCCGGTGACATTAATTCAGGGACGGCCCTTGTCGGCACATCACGTCCGACGGCTACAGTGCCGTGACGGCCTTTAACATGCAGGGTGCACGTCGCGATGTGATGGCGCGCGCCCGTGGTACGATGTGATCATATCAGCCAGTACAGCCGCCCATGGTTCCGAAGTATACTTGCCATGTAGCCCGAGGCCCGGTAGCCCAGCCCATGGCCCGCTAATTTGGCCTGACACGAGTCTGGTCGGCACAAGGGTCTCTGGGCCCGGGCTGGCCCGGCATGCAGTTACAGGCCGTGCTTGGGCCGTCGCGCAAGCCCGCGGGCTGGCACGGCCCGGCACAGTAATAAGCAGGCAGCCAAAGGTCGGCCCGGCAGCAGTTCCCGCGCGGCCTGCCAGCGGCCAACGGCGCTTTGGCCTCCCTCTGCCATATAAGTGCGAGGGAGCCGACGCCCCTCACAAACCCTAAACCTAAATCACTCGATTGACTCATCTCCATTCTCCAGTCCACTGCGCCGCAGCCGCCGCTCGCACTCTCGCCTACAGCCAGTCGCCTCGCCTCGCCGTATCCACTGTGCCGTCGTCGACCCCGACTCCGGTGACCTCGAACCGCCGCCGCCGGCGTGCTCCCCACCCTCTCTACCTCTCCCTTCTCCCTCTACCTTTCTCCCCTCTAGATCTCGGTGATTATATGAGTTTGTTGACCCCGTTTGTCCCTCCTCCGCCGCTCGCCGTCCTTGCTGACCTTGTGTCGTCTTCTCTGGCCGCGGGGCCATCGTCTTCTTCTTCTCCAGCACCGGGCTCCGGTTGCGAAGGTAAGGACCTAACCCTAACCCTAACCGGCTAACCCTAATCCCCATCTTTCTTCTTTTTTTTGATGAGATCTCTAACTGATCTATTCCTTCCTCCTTCGCAGGTCGGTAGCTGATGCTTCAAGCTCTAGCTGCGGCATAGAGCGAGGAGCAAGGCGGCCACCCGCACCGTTGAGGTACGGTGCTGGAGAGGCGGCCAAGGCTGAAGACGATGGCGAGCTTCCGCCTGGCATGGCCCCTGAGGGCGAGAACGACGACGACATCCGTGATGACGCTGCTGCGTTGTTCGGTGTCGATCTCGGAGATGGCGATGGTGGTGAAGGGGCGACGGCGTCTGCGAACCCGGTCGGCTCCAACTCCAACGGCTCTGTTCCATCTGTTGCTGCTGCTGGTAATGGTAAGGTTGGTAAGCGCAAATCTCCTGTCTGGGATGATTTTGAAGAGATATTTGAGACTGTGAATGGAGTACAGATTTGCACTAAAGCTAAATGTAAAATGTGTAAGTCAACCTTGTCTGCTAGATCTAGTGCTGGCACTGATCACTTGAAGAGGCACCCGAACTCTTATAGGCAGAAAACTGATCAACGTGCTAGGGTTCAATCTAGGCTATCTTACAATCCTGATGGTTCTGTGCATAACTGGAATTATAAACCTGAGGTAGCTAGAACTGAACTCTGCAGATTGATTGCTAGGCTTGATTTGCCTTTGGGTATTGGTGATACAGATGCATTTGAGGAGTACATTCAACGTGCTCATAACCCTAGGTTTCGTAGGGTGTCTAGACAGTCCACCACTAGAGACCTCCGTGCTCTATTTACTGAACGTCGTAATATACTTAAGAATCATGTTTTGTCTGGTGCATCATCTGTTGCTTTGACATCTGACATATGATCTGGAAATGCTAAGGAGGACTACATTAGTGTAGTTGCTCATTATGTGAGTGCAGATTGGGAGCTACAGAAAAAGGTAATTGGCCTCAGGTTGATTGAGGTGAAGCACACTGGTGAGAACATTTCTGAAAAAAATGCTTGTGTGGTTCAGGAATTTGATATGATTGACAAGATTTATTCTGTTACTCTAGACAATGCTTCCTCCAATGCTAAGGCAATGGAGACTTTGACACCAATGTTTACATGTTATTTAGGTTTTGATCCAGCATCTACTCCATCAGATCCTAATAAGCGTAAATATAATCTTATGCATCAGCGTTGTGCTTGCTATATCATTAATTTGATTGTGAAATCTGGTTTAAAGAGATTTAAAACTTACATAGAGGATTTTAGAATTGCTATTAACTTCTTAAATTCATCTAATCATAGAATTGCCATGTTTAAGAATTATTGCAATGCTCAGGGTGTTAGACCTAGAAAGTTTGGTTTAGATATGGATGTGAGATGGACTGCTACATACCTTATGCTTAAACACTTGCTACCTTACAAGGAGGTTTTTTCTGTGTTTATTAATGCAAATTTTGGCTGCACATTGTTGACTCCAAGACATTGGCTCATTGCTGTCAAGATATTAGAGTTTCTGGAATTATTTTATGAATCAACATGTGTTCTATCTGGTGTTTACTATCCAACTAATCCACTAATTCTGCACCATATGCTTGACATTGCTCATCATTTGCATGAAAGTGAAAAAGATCAAAATCTAATGGTTGTTGTCTATCATATGAAGCTTAAATATCTTTAGTATTGGAAAAATATACCTCTGGTATATTCTATTGCTTTCATTCTTGATCCTAGAGCTAAGTTGAGAGGTTTGTTTAATATGCTGGTAATACTTAAAGAGAATATTGGTGTTGATTACAGTAAATATTATGCTGATGTTAAAACTGAAATTTACAAGTTATTTGCCAAGTATGACAGCAAGTATGGTTCTACAAGGTCTTAAAGGCCTGCACATCCTGCAGTCAACTCAGGTAAGAGGAAACAAGCATGGGGAAGGATCTTTGGTGGCCCTGGATCATCAGCTGTTGTTGGTCCTCCTCCCCCTGCCTCTGTCTCCACTTCAACTCAATCTGTTGCCTCTGTTGCTTGTGAGCTCACAACGTATCTGGATAGTGACAGTGTCACTGCATATGACGATAATTTTGATTTGCTTCTCTGGTGGCGTGACCACAAACTAACCTATCATATTCTTTCTATAATAGCAAGAGATATTATGGTTGTTCCTGTTTCTACTATCTCTTCAGAATCATGTTTCAGTTTAACAGGAAGGATTATTGAGGAGCGACGCCGAAGACTTCTGCCTGAACATGTGGCGATGCTTGCTTGCATCAAGGACTGAGAGCTGGGTGATAGAAGACTTCAACATTCTGCTGACAACCAAGAGCTGGCAGAGTCCTTTGAGAATCTGTATCTTGATGTTTCTGAAGATGGATCTGGGCCTCCTTCTGCTAGCACATCTGCAAGTGCTTCTGTTGCTTCTGCTTCTGCTGCTACCTGAGAGCTGAGAGTTGAGAGTTCAATTTGAGAGAGTTGAGATTGAGACCTGTGAGGCTTGAGAGTTGAGACATGATGCTTGTATCTGGTATTTGTATTGTGAACATTTGAATATTATAAGAGCTGTGCTGCACTCTTTTTCTCTTTCTAGGGTATCTCACAAGGGTGAGTTTTACCCAAATTTTTTTTAATGAGGCAGCATTGCACATAGCTCATTTCTATCTTTAAATCTCTGTCTTTTGTTGTGTTTGAGTCTTGCTGTTAAGTTGTTAAATAGTTAAGTTGTTTTTGTGATTCTGTGAATGACTTATCAAAATTATGAATGTGCTGTTGATTAAGAATCTGATGAGCGGTTTTCTACAATTCGGGTTGTGGGCTGGCACGGCCCGCAAGTTTTGGTCGGGCTGTGCGGGCGGCACGGCCTGAATTTCAACCCGAGGGGCCGTGCTTGGGCTGTCAACGGGGCACGAGGCCCAGTAAGGCATGGCACGGGGGCACGGCGTGCCGTGCTGGCCCGACACCAGCGGGCCGTGCCTGGCCCGTGCCCGGGCCGTGCCGAGCAGGGCCGGCCTGATGGCCATATATATTCGGGAGGAGGGAGCACAGGACGCGCGCCTGTGTGTGTTGCCCGTAGCGTTTCCGCTCCGGTCCACCATCCATGCATCCCACTGGCGCCTGGCGGACTGGGCTGCCTTTGAGTTTCAGGCTCTCACCGCCGGTGTCCTTTGGCGTTGGAAAAAAACATGAATGACGGCGACGCGTGACTGTATCTGTATCTGTATGACTCTATGTATGCGGCGCGCGCGCGGCAAGGCCACGGCCAGGCGGCAGCTCCACCTCCACTCCACTCCACACCACCCATGGACGAGACGACGACGGACGGCGGATCGATCACCTGATAAGCCATCGCTTTTCACGCTGCTGTCCTCAACAGTTTCTGCATTCAAGGGGTCTCCTTCTTGTCAAGTCAATTCGTCGTACGTGTGACTGACTGAGTCTAGTACCGGAGCAGCTAGTGAAGTCTTGCCCCCGAGTTGTTAGTTAATTTGTTACGAGAAAAAAATAAAATATTATTAGTTGCCCTGAAAAAGTACGGCAAATACTCGAGCGAACGGGGCGCTAGTTGTCTCTGATCGTTGCAGTGATCGGGAATCGTCTGTTGCGTGGACATGGACGACGTTGAAACTGATCACAACACAGTAGTGCTTAAATGATGGATAAGATGTATAAGTTCACAACAGTGCTTTGATACAGGCGCTAATGACAAGCTAGTGGAGGCTACATCACGCATCAGTTTGCATCGTCTGCGGAGATTTACTTCGTTGTACTAGTGCTTAATAATGTGATAGCATTCTCTCTTTAAGCACTCATAATCACGGATAAGCACCTTGTACATGATGTTCATGTTCATGAAGCCAATAATGGGTGTCACAATTGGCCCCGTTCGCTGGTCTGGAATTTGGCTGAAACTGGCTAAAAAAATATTGTTCCGGCTAAATTATTGTGAGAAAAAAATATTGTTCCAGTTAAAAAAAAAAGCCGAACAAGCTGAATATGGAGTAAACCGAATAGGGCCAGGCAAACGAACAAACAAAACCACCACCATCATCGTAGGATTATAACTATGGCACGACTGACGACTCATAAACCGATCTACATGGATAAGTACCTCCATCGTACATATATCCAATCATTTCATAATAAGCACGCTAGCTTCTTGATTATTTTTCTTCCGATAGCAATTGGCACTGTTTGTTTGAGTGAAATTTAGCTTATGCTAACTACTGTGAGAGAAAAATAATGTTCGTGCACTGAAGTTGTGCAGCAGAACAGAGCCAATGGTTTTGCCAACCATAATATCCCAAATCCTCATAAAGAACAATACTATGAAACAGAAAAGAAAAAACAAAAAGAGAGCAGAAGTAGAATGTTAGGATTATATTCTCAGCTCATGGTCAGATCGTTGTCTCAACGATCTCAGTTAAGCTTTGGTGGATCCGATTCCGGAGAAGCTAAAAGAATCCTTAGAAAATATGCAACCAGCTGATATTCGCAAAGAATCCCAAGATCACAGGCAGCATCTCCTTGTGGGGAAGGGGATGCATATATCCTCCAAACAAAAGAAGCAAATCTTACAAACCTTTCTAGTTCTCTGAAAAGGACAGGAGAAGGTACGAAAAGGCTGGCTGGTCTCCACCCTGGTCCAACGATAAGGCCGTGTTTAGATTGAGGTTAAGAATCAGTATCGGGTATGGTAGCACTTTCGTTTGTATTTGACAATTATTGTCTAATCATGGTCTAACTAGGCTCAAAAGATTCGTCTCATAATTTACAATCAAACTGTGTAATTAGTTATTTTTTTATCTACATTTAATCCTCCATGCATATGTCCAAAGATTTGATGTGACGGAGAGAGAACGAAAAACTTGCAATCTAAACAAGGCCCAAGAACCGGTTACAACTAAGCAAGCAGCTGCTCCCATTTCGAGCCAAGACGAAAGAGCAGCTGTGTTTCACATCAGATTAATAAGCAAAAGGAGGGAAAAAAAAGCTAACTAAATTCTCTAGCAGAAATTACGCCTAAGTAAGCGTACGTACCACATGTTTTGAAATGAAAACGCAAAAGGGTGGGAAGCAGCCCCCTCTCTCTAGCAAGCTAGAAGCCGTCGGATACGGGATCGATCGGACGACGGCCCGAGGAAAAAAAACCCTCTAAAGCTAGGCCTAATAATAATAAGTGTATTTATCATGAGCCTAAAACTCCCTCGGGTCGATGAATATGGAGTGCCGGGCCGGCGCCTTGGTCCAGTCGCCGAGCGGGCCGCCGGTGCTGTAGCCGTCCGCGAGGCGCTTGATGCACCAGAGGTCCTCGGCGCCGAGCCTTGCCCAGTGCGGCACCCCGGCGCGGACGGGCTCGCATGCGCCGACCTCGGTGGCCACGACGCCGCACCCGCCGTCCCGCGCCATGTTGTGCGCCTTGCGGCAGAGCGCGCGGGCGAGCCTGGGGCCGTCGGGGCCCGCGCCGCCCAGGCCGTAGAGGAAGTAGAGCCCGAACGGCGCGAACAGGTTGGGGATGGAGGGGATCCCGAGCCACGGCGCGGCGCGGTCAACGAGCCGGGTGGCGCCCGCCGCGGCGCGCATCAGGCGCGGCGCCCCGCGCACCTCGAGGCGGAACGCGTCCATGCAGTTCCACACGCTGAGCACGGCCCACGACGGCGGCGGCGCGGCCAGGAACGCCTCCACGCCCTCCCACCCCGGTCCCGTCCGCGACGACGACCCCGACGGCAGGGCCAGGAACGTGCCCAGCGACAGGTCGTTGGACAGGACGGCGTCGATGTCGGCGGGGAAGAACTCGACGTTGGCGAAGTGCCAGCGGTACAACAGCTCGGCCTCCCGCCGCTCGAGGCGCACGATGGCCGCGCGCCGCGAGGGCTTGAGGGCGTGGCGGAACACCGGGTGCACCAGCACGGACGGCGTGCGGAACTTGGCGTAGCCGCAGCGGCCGGTGAAGAGCCGCACCGACGGCTCGTTGTCCTGCTCCGTCGCCATGTACGAGTACTCGGCACCCCTTTGACGGAACCACTCCTCCATCCGATCCACCAGCTTCTTCCCCACCCCCTTCCTCCTGCAGCCACGCACACGGCAACAGTGACAAACAGTGAGCCATGACTATATATTCTTGTTCTTGATGATGAAAACAACAACATTTGTACGAGTTCGTTTGTTGTTGGATTCGCACGTAGGAGTACGTACGTACCGGTGGCTGGGCGAGACGCGGAGGCCGAGGATGTAGCCAACCTTGGTGTAGATGGGGTCGTCGTCCTTAGCCTGCTGCTGGGTGGTGCCAGTGCCATAGACGACGGTCTTGACGCAGCCGCGGACGAGTCCGGCGATCTCCGTGCTGTTGGGGCCGGTTGCTGTCTCCGCGACCTTTTCCATATCGGCGCCGTTCAAACATGCGTTTCGGGCAGTCGTCCAATAATTAGTTGAGTTCCTCCATCCGGCCGGGCCCCGCTTACGTACGGGCTCCGGAACCGGAATGTGAGAAGAAACGAAACGAAACGAAACACGACGAGGCGAAAGGAGACGAGGGCGGGAGGCATGGGGGACGGGCGGAGGACAGGTGGTAGGCTAGGTCGACTGGTCGAGCGAGCCCAGCTAGCAGCTCACCACCTCACCTTGCTGCATCTGGCGGGCCAGCCGCTGGGCCAGTGGTGCTTGCTTACTGTGCTTAGCCGCAGCCGGCCCGCAGCCCCCAGCCAGGCACGACCACAACGTGGGTGTATAGACAGAGCAGACAGAGAGAGAGAGAGAGAGAGAGAGAGAGAGAGAGAGAGAGCAGCACGTACGTGGTCGTGTATACGTACCAGCATGAGGGAGTCCGGCGAGTGGCGAATGCGGCAGAGCGGGTCGCCGAGGAGGTCCGTGAAGAGGCACATCTTACCGCCGCCGCTCATACACCCGACCTCGCACGCGCGCTCCACCTCCTCCACGCCGGCGCGGTCGCGCGCGTCGTCGTCGTCGTACGCCCGCACCACCACGACGGCCGGCGCCTCGACCATCTCCCGGGAAGACGAGAGGCCGGCCAGAGCTACGTAGCTGCGAAGCCGCGACGCGAGAGGGGTGCGGGTGATGAAGAAGGGAGTGAGGAGGCCGCAAGTATGAATCACGTGAGGGCCGGCGCGGGCGGGAGGCGAGAGCGTCCTTTTGCGTGCGTGCCTCCTCCACAATTACTCCTCCCCACACACACGCACGAAGGAGTAGCAGCGCAGCTATCCGCCGCCCACTACGCACTCCGCGGACATCCCCGCCCGGTGCAATAACTGGCGGCGTCCGTCTAGCTTGCTTAGGCAGGGCGCGACTGCGTGCGCGGGACAGGCCCCAGCGCGCGGTTGGGATCAGGCTCAGGCTCACCTAGCTATAGCAAGAGCCGCCGCGCTTTCTTTTCGAAGGAGAGGTGGCCGCGGCGGTGGTAAAGCTGCTGCAGGCGTGTAGGAGCTAGCTTTCGAGCGGAGCCGCAGGCCGTGCAGGGAAGACGACGGCCGCCGTGCAGGGAAGAAGACGGCCGGTAGGATCGGAGAACAGGTTGCTATGCTACTACAGCCTCCCTAGCTATAGCAGAGGGGATGCTGCTCAGTCTCCAGTGCTCACTGCCTCACTGTGGGCGGGGATGGATGTGGGTGAGTAACTGAGTGGTGAGTGGTGAGTGGTGACAGTGGTGGTGTAGCGATCCGCAACACACAGGGGAAGGCGGCTGCCCACCGCTGCTCATGAGGCTCAGCTCCGTTGATGGCGTGAGAGCCGCTTGCGACTGCTATTTATACCGGCTTTGTGTACCCTTGGACCTCGGAGTTGGCCCCACCAGGTGAAAAAGGTATACTGGGTCCGCGCTTTTCCATTTCCACTTTGTTCAGTACTATGTAGGCTTAATCTTCTTTTAGCATAAATCAACTCCAGCTTCAGTAGGGTCCAAAATCTTGCGCTATATAGGTATTGAAAGTTTTCTAAACAAATTTAGTATGTGCAACTAATTAAGCTTGTTTATGTTTCTTCTATATATATATATATATTCTTTCTTTAACATAATAAATACCCATCTAGATAGTCTACAATAATCTCTATCTGGTTGTGATAAATTTAACGGTTATAATATATGTGTTTTATCATTTAAGATTGTACCCTTGTGAGTTTTTAATACCTTGCTCGGCCCCAAAATAAATGCCATTTGCATAGGGACAGAGGACTATATATTTAGTTAAAATCTTAGTTTAAATTATATTAGTTCTTGTTGCTTCCTTTTTGTGATATAATGAATTTATATTTTGGCTTTCAACTGTTAAACTTATATTTAATTGTTGAAAAAAAATTCATCCACTCTAATTTTTTCCTTTTATCTTTTCTTGGTCCTAAACTCCACCCGTAGTTAGTTTTGCGATGGTATGCATAGTTGTTTTGGTGTGCACCATAGCACTCAAGATGTCAAATTTCCTTAATCAAAGAACTATATGTGTTGTAATCTAATCTAAACTAGCAAAAAAAAATGTCGTAGAGTATTAGTATAACTTAAAGTGATTTGTTAGTGTCATTTGGTATGTGGTTCGTTAAGACCTAGATGATCTAGTGGTAGCACCGAAGGGTTCAACAATGGTTTCCAATGGGTAGTTGCAACAATCGGCTAACACATTGTAGGAGACTATACGCACTAGATGATATGGAGCCGACATGCCTGGGTGCACCGTGGCTCTTATGACAAACACCTTCTGTACTGTCAAAAAAAGTCTGGCGATCTGGGACTAAACTTTTCCGGTGGTGGCGAATACCTTCTGTATTGTCAAAATAAAAAAAAAAGTTTCAGGGGCCACTAGATTTTTCTAGTGGTTGCCCTCAGTGGGCTCTGGAGCTTATCTACTTTTCAACTGGCTTGTGTTTATTTTGGTTTATTCTCTCTCACAAAAATATTATTAAATTAACCGAAATCAGCTGAAATAGCAACGACAGAACAGGGTGTAGGCTTCACGCTGGCTGTTTCTGCAGAGGCTCGATGGGGTCATTGGATTTCTTTGGTGGCCACCAGAAAGAGTGGATAAGAGCTTGGGGCCGGGCAACAACCAGTTCTGACACAATGGCAGTGACTGTTGAGTTAGCTAATAGGCCTTCTCTAGTGGGTTCTCTAGTGGTAGCAGTAGATCTTCCATTGCTCCCATAGAAGCCGTGTAAATCTTGTAATGGCTAGTTTCTTGGGTTAGCTTATAAATAGGTGGGTTAGCCGGTTGGTTGATGCTTGCTAGTGCCCAAGGGTTGTACCCACACACATTAGAGACAAGGATAGCCCTCCACTCACATATGCCAAGTTGAGATCACATTCGAGGTGAGATGGGAGTGATATAGTGCATTTGCTTGAATGAGATAGCATCTAGTGGCACTAGGGGCTGGTTATGCATGCTTGAGAGCTTGTTACTCGAGGTTGCCACCTTCTAGACAACCTGGTGGTTGTGACTCTATTGAAGCCAATAAAGGAGATTGTGTAGTGCTCCGGAGGAGACTTGTGAGGGGTTGTTGTGCTTGTCCGGTTGTCCCTGCTGTAGGAAGGAGAAGAGCAACTCTAGTAGAAGCGAGACATGGAGTGTCAAGTTGATAGATCGTCTCAAGTCCAATGCTCACGTTGGAGCCTACCTTGTGAGGTAGTCTAAGCTTAGGAGCTAACGAGAGGATCGGTAATCCTTGAACTCGCCTCAACGAGGAGTAGGTGGCTGGCAAGCCACTGAATCTCGAGAGAAAAATCATCATGCCATCTGTTGTCTCCCATTGGTGCACTTTCTAAGACTTGCTTTTTATTTGTGTTATCTTCCGCTAGTGTTGTTGCTCTCTAGTGTAATTGCTTACTAGTGTTTACCTTTTCTTACTAGTATGTGTAGGAGTTCCCTTGTGCTAGCTTGTGCTCTAGTTGCTTAGGTTCATTGATCTTGCCAACTAGACTTGTTTAGGTGAGCCCTCTCATGCCCGACACCCTAGTTGCTTCCTTGTTTAATCTCTTGTTAGGGTGCTTGTGAACTTAGTTACAACGGTGTAGTCATGTGGCTAGACCGTTAGTTCATCTTCGTATTTATATTGGCTATCCTTCGCGATTAAGTTTCAAAAACAACTATTCACCTCCCCTCGGGTCATCTCATTCCTACAGAAGCCTAAATCCACAATGCCACCTCATCTCTTTTTGTCTCTCAAATCTGGCTTGTCACCTCGGTCAAGTCAAGCAGGTGGCCTAGCAGGCGGCATTTCCTTCTACCTAGTAAGCCATGAGCTAACACCCTAGTAGGTGAGAATGTCTAATTCTCATTCCCCATTTCTTTTTTTTCGTGCACAAATAGCTACTTGGGTATGGTGATTTTTAGTTTCAGGTAGATCCTAATAAGTTTTTGAGAAATAGAAAAGAAATAAGCTAGAGCAAACTATTTTCTCTAATTGGTGGTGATGTTTATAGTGTGAACCGTTTGCATTCAAATCTATCTTGCCATCATATATATTTTGCATTTTTTTTCTTACCCAACTTGAAAATCATGGTTCCCCACCGTCAATATGGGAAGATATAAGTTTTTTTTAAAAGGCAATGCCTATGTGCTAGGCAGAGTTGCAGTGCCTTTCCTAACACCCAAGCATTTTGTTAGTTTTTATAAGCATAGAGATGTTTTTGGCTTGATACATATGTGAAAATTAGTCAAACTATAGATCGGGAAACATGAATTATGACCATATTGTTGATGATGGATGGATGGTAACATCGATTTTTTGTTTTGATATGTTGAGTTCCCTCTATTTAGCAACACATTACTTGATCCGTTCACAGAAGTACAAATGCCTAGCAACACCTAGATGATGCTTTAGGCATGCCTAGGTGCTGGGCAGAGCCCATCCGCCTGACTACTACCTAGTGCTTTTTGAAACATTGGGACTATAGGTGCTTCCCCGGCCCATAACTTGATGTCATAACTCTAACTAGGGGGAGTTAGATGTTTGCGGAGTTCATCTTACAACCACAAGATCCAGCAATAGCAAGAAGTGTCGACAAAGCAATTGGGCCTTATGAATCCTTGGCATATATAGGAGGTAGTTGACGATGCTTGAAACTCATATGTAGTGAGAGGTTTGGGCATCAACCAAGCAATAAATAAAACATAGCTTTAGATCATTAACGATGGATAACTACTTGTAGCAATACTAAATACTTATGAAGCTATTTGTTTGAGAGCAGTGAATGAGAGTCAAAGGGTCAAGAAGAAAATTGTCTAAGTTACGTAAGCAATGGACTATATCCTAGCCGCACAATTGTGCAAGCCACATTCTTGGTGTAGTTGTTAAATAACTAAGACTAGAGTTGAACCTTGATATAATTATGTGCTTACCCTTGTCTAAAAATTAGCGCTTGCTCTTATGCATATTCAGCGTAAGGCTAGCCTTTGACCACATTGATAATTTTTGTGATCTACTCAAGAAAAAATATGTTTAAAAACAAGTACTTAGTTTGTTTTTTATAATTAAGTACTTGGTTTGTTGTGACTTGTGAGCAGTTTTTTTGGCAAAAGAAGAGCAATGAAGAACAGAACTATCGTTTTTGTCTATGATGCCACTTCATGGCTCCCAAAGGATCATTTACCTTTATGGATTGTTTTGTTTGTTTCGTAGCAGGGAACACGTTTGATTGTACCTAATGGGTTTAATTTCAGTTATTGCGTGTGGTAGAACTTTGTAGAGAAGAAAATATAGAGCTACTCTCTCCATTCGAAAATTATAGTTCATTTGGATTTTTCCTAAGTCAAACATCAAATGTTTTATAAAATTCTCCATGAAATATATTATGGTAGAACACTTATTTAACTTGAAGATGTTCATATATTTTACCCTTGGTTAAAGTTAGAGAAGTTTGGTTTAGAACAAACCTAAAGTGAAGAACTAAGAGAGTACTCCCTCCATTCCAAAAAAATGCAATTCTAGGTTTAGGGCGAGTCAAACTTTCTTAAGTATTTATGTCCTTAAATAGATTTACTATGAAAATATATTTTATATCTAATCTAATGATAGTTACTTGGTATCATAAATATTATAAAATTTTTATATAGATTTTGATTAAACTTGAAATTGACTTTTCGGGAGTTGAGAATTGTATTTTTTTAGCACGAAGGGAGTATATGGTGAGGGATATTTCAATTTTTTTTGAGCACGCATTGACGTGTATTTCATTAAGAAGAAGTGGGAGTGCCGAAAGAACAGCTTACACGGATACAAAAGACTCACAAGTAATCCTATGATTACCGACGGGATCCCAAAGACACAAACAAACAACAAGAAAACACGAGGGGAAACCTCCAGCTCAAAACACCAACGGATTATGCCTGCCAAAGAAAAAATACATCCGCGCAAAGGTCACCAACATAGGGTGGGTGAAGCCGTGGTGGCAAAGCATCCACCGGTAGAAAGCTCAGCATCCATCCGCAAGTGACCAGGTAGCCGCTACGGAGAACTTAGCATCCATCCACAAGCGACCAGGTAGCCGCTGCGGAGAGCTCAGCATCCATCTGCAAGCCACCAGGTAGTCGTTGCGAAGGAGAAGGCGACAATGTCCGCCAGCGATCAGGTAGCCGCTGCGAAGAAGAAGAAGACTGTATCTGCCAGCGCCCAGGTAGCCGTTGCGAAGAAGAAGACGTATCCGCCAGCGACCAAGCAACCGCTGCGAAGAAGAAACGGCTACGGCGACACCAACACCCGAGGTGGATAGACCAAAGCGAAGAGGAAGCTGAAGCGCCGGCGTGGGTGGTGACGGTGGAGGAGTCGCCCCCGTGTCGCCCTGTACGGAGCGACGCGGGGGAGGAGAGGGCCTTTTGTTTTTTCCTTGGATATTTCAATTTTATACGCCTATGTATGTCCATGCTTTCATGCAGATATTCTAATCACCATGGCACAATCGAGTGAACCATGTTCTAGGAATGCCTTTTTCTGTCGTTCATCCAGAAAGATCGTTTCTTATCTTATGCTCACTGTCACTCTCAGTAGATGCAAAGTGGGGAACAGAGAGGCTATTTCGACAATCAAACAAGGAGTTGAGTTGGGGCAAAAGGAATTTTTGCTATCTGACATACAACATGTCGTTTTCAGCAAGCTTGTTATATATTCGGCCGGGGACAGAACACTCTGCACGCCGGTGTTCAGCTCTGAGTTATCTGCAGCAAGAAAGTAATAAACCGTACTATATGGGAAAGTAGAGTAAAGTTCAGCCTGTTCAGGAGTTGTGCGCTCGACGATGTCAACGTCCAGCTCGAGCATGCCATGAAGTTGAGCGTCATAGAGCTCAGAGTCCATCAGAAATCCTGAACTGAAACGCATTAGCGCAACAGACTCTGTAAAACTAGGTGTTCGAGGCAGAGTTTTCGCCAGTTTACAAATGGGCGTCGAGGATCAGACGGTATCATTGCCGGCGGTGCAGGTCCAAGTTGTCTCCCGGCAGATCCAAAGTTGTCTCCGGCACAGCACATCTGTGGAGCCCTGCGTAACCGGCCATGAACAAGCCCTTGTACAGTTCTCACTCCAAAACTTTACATCTGTCGGATCAAATGTTTAGATATAAATATAGACTTAAAAAATAACTAATGGTACAGTTTACGACTAATTTACTAGACGAATCTTTTAAGCGTAATTAGTCTATAATTTGACAATAAAGTGCTATAGTAACACACACGCCAATAATGGATTAACTAGAAATTCGTCTCGTTATTTACTGACGGATTCTATAATTTATTTTTTATTAGTATCCGAACGCCTCGTAAACCCAAGCTACTGCGCACCTGTGAAAAAAGCCAGCCGCCAAAAAAAAAATGCCCGTCCTTCTCAGATGGACAGACGGACGGCGAGGGCAGTGAGACGATGGCGTGAGGCCGCGTGGCGCAATACACGCGGCGCAGACGGTTTCAGGATCGGAGGAGATAGAGCAGAGTACAGTGGGGTAGATTAGCAGATAGGGTGCGCGGCGCGGTGAACGGCCGGGGCGGCATGATGGCGCCGTCATTCTCATCGGCCGTATTCAGCGCCGTCGCCGTTCAATTTAATGCGCGACACGGCGCCGTGGCAATTGTCGCCAATCACCAGTCAGTTCTAACCACCTCTTTAACTCTATGAAAGTGGCTGCTCTTATCAGTCACTGCATTCGCTACCGCACTCCCGGGCTCTTTCGATGTAGTATGCCAATTATTTATTTATTTTTAGAAATAAGGGATGTACTAGTATATGTCCTTATATACCTGCCATTATGTGTACTGGTTGTTTACATCCTGGAACATAGAAACCTAGTTGCAGTACATTAATAAGTGCCCATTTCCCTGCAAAATTCAGATCACACTTCGCATTTAAAGTCACGGATATATGTCGTGAAACAATGCTCTCTCGCGCGAGGCCATTAAAAGCATATCGTGAAACAGAGAGAGACTGCTACCAAACGGGCATTCAGAAAGTTTTAGCAGCACCAGCGTCCAGCTACAGAGAAGTGATGCAATCAGAAGCGTGGCAACTTGCATTACGTCAAGGTTGCTACGCATGCCGTTGATTAAATGGGTCCTTTTTCTTTTCCCTTTCCAGGTTTAGAGGGCCGATGAGGGTTTAGGCAGAGTTGGTTAATTAGCTCGTCTGAGTATATCGATGGAGCGCAGGCGCAGCAGTCGATTTCGACATGCTCCTTTCTTGAGGGGGACACGAGAGCGATGGGTACTGGATAGCGGTATAAGCTCATAAATTCCCCTTCCGTCGGCACTCGCGTGATGTAACCTCCGCATGAGATCGACCTGAGTGCAGTGCTTCGTGGCTCCATGACATGGACCTGAGTGCTCCATGGCGCATTTGGACTAGCAATAACCACTCTGGTCTCTGCGTCGCCTCTGCTGTGCATATGACGATGTTATCCTAAACTCATGGTAAAAATCTTCTCTAAACGTTCTTTCGTCGGGAGATATGCAGCAGATGATCTCTTGTTGGTACTCCCACTACTCCCCAATGCTGCTTTCCCTTTCAAATAATGCTCATACAGGCGCTCTGGCTGATGCGTGACCATCACCTGCAATCTCTGTCGCTCACTCCAGCACGTAAGCGTTTGTGATCTCTCAAAAAGGGCGGTCCAGCTTCGATTTGAATCCATTTTTTGAGGAGGAAGAGAGAAGGGTCACTGGTAGCGAGATACTCAAAAAAACTTACATTGTCCTGTTTCATCTTCTTCTCTCAACCATGCTGATTTTTTTCTTGCATTGTAAAGGTGGCCTTGACGTTTTTTTTGAAGAAACTAGAGGGGCCAAAGCCCCTATGCCTTGACGTTATTTCAATACCAATGATATGCACTTTTTTTTTGCAATTCATAATATGCAGTTATATGACGTTACATATTGAAAAAACAGGCATTTGCTATGATACTTCACTGATATTTTATTTTTAAAATCTTTAATGCAAGATTTTAAAAATAAAATATCAGTGAAGTATCATAGCCACTTGTGCGGAGAATCAAGAATCTGAGGTCAGAGAGACGTTGAAAAGGATGAAAGGATGTAAGGCGATGGGACCGAATGGTATCCCAATCGAGGCGTGGAGATGCCTCGGGGACATAGTTATAATATGGCTAACCAAGCTGTTCAACCATATTTTGTATCGAACAATATGCCTGACGAGTGGAGGAAAAGTATATTGGTACCGATCTGCAAGAATAAAGGGGATATTCAAAGTTATACTAATTACCGGGAAATTAAGTTGATGAGCCATACTATGAAGCTATGGGAGAGAGTTATCGAGCATCACTTGAGAGCAATAACACGGGTCTCTATGAACTAATTTGGTTTCATGCCCAGAAGGTCAACCATGGAAGTCATTTTTTTAATAAGACAAGTTATGAAGCGGTATAGGAAGAAGAAGAAGAACCTACACATGATTTTTATTGACTTAGAGAAGGCTTATGATAAAATACCAAGGAATGCTATGTGGTGCGCTTTGGACAAACATAAAGTTCCAACGAAGTACGTCGGGCTCATTAAAGACATGCACAACAATGTTGTGACTAGTGTTCGAACAAGTGATAGAGACACAGATGACTTTCCGATTAGGATATGACTACATCAAGGGTCAGCTTTGGACCCTTATATGTTTGCCTAGTGATGGATGAGGTCACAAGGGACATACAAGAGACATCCCTTGGTGTATGCTTTCGTGGACGATGTAGTGCTAGTTGTTGAAAGCCGAACATGAGTGAATCAGAAACTGGAGTTATGGTGGGAGACTTTGGAGTTCAAAGGTTTAGACTCAATAGAACTAAAACTGAGTATATGAGATATGACTTCGGCACAACTACTCGGGAGGAGGAAGATATTAGTTTGGAAGGTCAAGTAGTGCCTAGGAAGGATATATTTGATATTTAGGATCAATGCTACAGAGAGACGGGGATATTGATGAAGATGTTAGCCATAGCATCAAAGCAGGGTGGATGAAGTGGCGCCAAGCATCTAGTGTCCTATGTGACAAAAGGGTACCACACAAGCTAAAAGGCAAGTTTTATAGGACGGCGATTAGACTTGTTATGTTGTATGGTGCAGAATGTTGGCCTACGAAAAGACGACATGTTTAACAGATAAATGTCGTGGAAATGCGTATGTTGCGTTGGATTTACGGTCATACAAGAAGGGATTGAGTTCAGAACGATGATATACGTGATAGATTAGGGGTAGCACCAATTGAAGAAAAGCTTGTCCAACACCGGTTGAGAAGGTTTGGACATGTCCAACGGAGATCTCTAGAGGCACCGGTGCGTAGTGGAATCCTAAGCCAGAATAGTAACTTGAAGAGAGGCAGAGGAAGACCGAAGTTGACTTGGGTAGAGGCAATAAAAGGAGACTTGAAAGGATGGAATATATCCAAAGACTTAGCCTTAGATAGGAGTGCTTGGAAAACAGCTATTCACATGCCTAAACCTTGATTGCTTCTGCTGGGTTTTAACTCTAGTCTATCTCAATTTGTTTGGGACTTAAAGACTTTATTGTTGTTGTTGTAATGCAACATGTACTACATAATAACGGAATTGCTGGCGCCCGGACGTCCGATCGGATACCGATCCGTCGGACGGTACCGTGGCCTGGGCGGATTCGTTTCCCGCGCGCCTGTACTCCCCGCCCATGCCAGCAAGCCCTCGCCCATGCTTGCGTTTCGCGCGCCCACGCAGGGGCCACTCGAGCCCCCTTTCGCTTCCCACGCGCATTCCGTGTGCAACAACCGATCTACTTTTGAAACATCCAGATGTAACACTTTCAACATATGTTTGAAGACATATCAAACACTTGAAACATGTGTCTGAAACACTTACAAAAACACTTGAAAACCATTGCAAAACATATGCAACATGCAGATAAACACACTTACAACATACATGTAGAACCATTGCAACATATGCAACAACACAATCTACTTTTGCAACATCTGTATAAAATATTTGTAATATACCTCTAAAATATCTGAAAACATTTGAAATGTACACTTGCAACATGCATAATATCCTGGTGTGGCCTCCTCTGTCGTCTGTATCGGGGCGTCGTAACTGTAGCAGGGCCATGCCGGAGGGCATCCGCGCCAGGACCTGGCGCTTCTCCTTGTGTTGGCGGTGCTTGTCGGTGTCGTTGGGCGGCGGAGCAGGAGCAGCGGGGCGGGCGCGCGGAGCAGTAGTAGGCGAGGCGGACAGCAGGAGCGACAGAAGGGACATACGTGGGAAGTATATTGGGCTGGTCCGTAGGCGCAGGAAGACGCGTTCAGGCGGAACAAATGCCTTGCACACATCATTTCGACATAATAATCAGCAATAAATGCAGCTAACCCACCAGCGTAGATGAATAAACTTAATTTATGATTTGAGATATATAGGTACATGTTTGAATCTTTGGCCAGGGAAAAAAATCTGGTCTGAGTTTACTTTGCGAGATGAATACATATTTGCTCTGCCGTAATAATGCGTATTACATATAGTTATCTATTTTGGTTTATTAAGATTGGAATCATTTCTATCAGGGGTGTGCTGAAGCAAATAAAGAGATCTCACTGTCTTACATCTCGTTAGAAATGGTTCACCTAGTTGCTAGAATTTTTTTTTAACTATCATGATACTTTATTTTGATAAAAAAAGGTAATGCGGATCTTATAGAGAGGACAGCAACACCAGCTAATTAAATTTGGCACCCTATCTAGAACATCTTAGTGGAGGAAGAGAGAATAATTACATTGCTAAACAGACATTTGTATTTTCCCACTATTTTGCGGGTCTTATTACTCTGTAACCTATCAACCTTTATATTATCACTTTAATTTTTTTTTCTCAGAGTAATGTTCAGAGTTGATTTATTCAACAAGTGTATATACTCTGAAATATGAAAATGTTTAGTGAAACAGTGAAGGAATTTTTTTAGGCACCATTCACCTAGAATGTATAGGCTATTTTTCTTTTGGAACGAAGATTGTATAGGCTATTTGTTTACTTCCCGGTTACGACGAATATGTTCTTACACCTATAAAATGAAGTAGAACTTAGGAGTATATAGCTAAAAGGCAGAGTTTCGAAGTCCTTGTACTCATTTGTTCAAACTTATGCCTAGCATTCCTTGTTTCCTTTTTCATCAGTACAAAAAAAATCATTGGTACCAGAGCTATTAGGTTCAAAATCTCACTAGGACATTTTGTAATGGACAACTCTTCTGTACACGTAATCAAGTCCTAACCATCACAGCTATCACACCAGTTTCATTCATAGGAAGAGTATCTTGAAAGATTACGGCATCGCAAGATACTACGCAAATCTAAAGCTCTCGTAATACTTCACCAATGTCTACTTGTAGCGAATCTAACAATGCAACCAATGCAAGTATCATGCACTCGACTAATCTCTCTCTCTCTCTCTCTCTCTCTCTCTCTCTCTCTCACACACACACACACTGCAGTCGATCTGTGCCCTGGGGACATGCATATATATGCTCACAACTTGCGGTCTAGTAGCTAGCTGGCTATAGCGTGCAGCCAAAGGACAAGCTCCAGACAATCACCTCGATAAATATTAGAATCGTTTGATCCTGCCTGTTTGTTTTACAGCAGGCTCCCCAGAAAACCGTTTTGGAGTTACAAGACACTAGAGGAACGTACGGCCACTGCTGTCGTGTGCCGGAAATGTAGGGCCCTAGCTCTCAAGCTTGAAAACATCACATGGACCATATGACCCCCAAGGGCGCAAATACCAAGCCACCCAGGCATCGGGTGACAGCTGACAGTAGGCAGGCAGGGAAGCAGGCTCTCGCTAATCTAGGATTAGTGTCCCGCTAATCTCATGGCACAGGGGATTAGCCCGGCCGGACCAAATCCGCGTTAGTGGACTGCCAATGGATTGTCTGGTCCGGTGGAGAGATGTGTTACGGGCAAATTTTAGATTTGACTCCACAGTGGCATGGAGAAGCGCGCAAAAGATTAATGTAACACGCTCGGTGTTACACCCTAAATTATTTACTAAAACATATCATGAGCATCGTGTTTATGTGTTAGTGCATGTGATAAAGTGTATAGATCAATTTCTCGTAACCTAAAATGACAAATAAAAATGTTAAATGAAAGTCGATTCATTAGCTCATGTATATCAAGTATGGTTTAAAACTATTTCTTAGTGAGCAAAAACACTATAGAACATATGTGTAGCGTTTAAATAAAGTTTAAAATATGAACTTTGTAGATGGCAATGAAATACTTGTTGTAGACAAATAACATTTCTAGCCAATATTTATAATAGCCTAGAAATAAAAATTGTAATCAAATTCAGCTCATAGACTTAGAAGATTTTTGACTGTATAGACAGCTAGATAATGCCATGTTTGATAAATTATTTTGTGAAATCAAGTTAAGAAAATGTGTTATGTTTTAGCTCGGGTTGGTAGCCTCATATGTTATCTTGAGCATGGTGAAGATGGTTGAGGTCCAGAAGTAACCGTTTAGTTTTTATAGGCGCTTTAAAATTCGTGCACGATACGGTCTCGGGCTGGTTGGCCGCATGGGCGCGGTCACCACGCTCGGTGTTGCTATGCTGGTTGTTCTGCGCGCACGCGCGCTGCCGCGCGTGGTCGGCCACGGCTGCTCTGGCTTGGCTGTGGCCAGGCCGCCGTTGGCTCCTAGCGCGCGGAGTCGCCGCCGCTGCTTGCGCAGCCAGGCGGTAATGCCGCCGGCCCTGTCATGCTACCGCACTGTCGACCTGCCCCGCACCGCGACGCAGCCGTTGTCGATGTCGTCGCCTTGCCGTCATGTCCGTGCCTCCCTCTGCATCACTGCGCCGCTACCGACCCAGTGCGATGCCGCTTCTGTTGTGCGCACGTGGCCGGGCTCGCCGTCGCCTTGTCATTGATGGCACTGTGGCGCGCGGGCCACGTCGATCGCGAATGCGCGTGCCTATCTGCTAGCGTCTGGACGTGGGTCTCCACGGTCGCATCGACCACATCCGGCCAAGGCGCGCACACGTCGAGCCATCGACCGTACCCCACTGTCTCTCTCTACTGTCGCCGTCACGCTGCGCCATCAATTGGCCATCGAGTGATCACCTCCATTCAATTCAGCGCACCCACGTCTTCACCATCAGGTGCTTTCGTTGCCCGAGCCCACCCAGCCATGAAGAAGGCAATGCCAAGCTCCAATTTTGGAGTTCCCTGCCGCCATCCCGATAAGGCCACGTCCGGTCGTGGATATGGGCAGCCCTCCTACCGTCCTTCCCGAGCCAATTTACTTGCACCACTAGCTTTGCCTTGCCACCCTCTCCATCTTGCGCACATCAGTGGAATCGCTACTGCCTCCCCATCGTTGCTGACGCGACCGTGCCACCGCGGTGCGCCGCCACACGGCTCGGCCGCACGTGGCCAGCCTTCCTCCATCATCCTCCGCTCCAATAGTCACCTCGGCCTGGTCTATGGTAACCTCCTGATGCTCACGTGCTAACCAATTAGGCCTGTAGCTATCCCAGCTCACCGGAACAGTGGTGCCGCCATCGCGGATGGCCACGCGTCGTTGCAGCCTCCCCTAGCTAGTCGTGTCACCCTGCACCGCCACTTAGCGTAGCCGCTCAGGTCAGAGATGGTGACCGTCTTGTTCGGTGGTCTGTCGTAGGTCCCTAGTGGCCGGCGCAGCCGCGCTGTGTCACCGGTCGTCGTGCTGCCGTGTGCTGGGTCACCGGGGGTGTGCCTGGGGAAATTCCTGGAAAGCTAGGGGGTTAAGAGAGAAGGTTCTAGAGAGGGGGAAATAGTGTTAGCACTTAGTTATAATTTAGGAGAAGTTCGAGGTCTCTTTTACTAAATCGCCAGCGCGGGCAGACTTTTCCCGGCACGGCCCATCTCCGCGTGGGCCGGCCTCACGTGGCCCGCGCCTGTGGGCCGCTGCGCGCGCTGTGTCGCGTGGGCCGCGCGGGAGAATTCATTTTTCTTTTTTCATAAGGAATTAGAAATAGTTTTCTAATTTAATTGCTGAGCTGATCTTTGGCAATTAATATAAAATCATGTAGGTGTCCAAAAATTGTGAAACAAATTTTGTTAGGTTCCTAAAATTATGCTCTATCTGTTAGTGTATTTAGTTCATATATATACATATCGATACTAGGAGCTATTAAATCATTTGAGAGTGCTCAATATTATTAGGTTAAATATTGTAGGAATTTTTGTGGTAAATTGGTGATAGCTTTAGTCCTAAAATTTTTTTGGTAGCTTCATTGTATTATTATGTGCTCACTGTAATTTTTGTAGCCTTAAAATAAACTAAACATTAGGCTAGTTAAATGCTCTTTGTTTCAATATACATTAAATCACTAGTACCAATAAAGATATATCCTTAATTTGCCAAGCTAAGGGTTTGTTAGTTGAATCCAACACCTTGCTTGATGAAGATGATAGTTAGGTTAGTACCTTAGTCATTAGAGCTAGCTTAGTAGCTTAGTATGCGTATTCTTAGTTTAAGAGTTGTTGTTGCCTAAATGCTAAGTGTTGCATCATCATCGCATGCATGTAGAGAATGAGTTGGCGGAGATCATGACCACCGACGATCACGAGTTTGAGGAGATCATCGAGGAGTACGAGGAGGCGATTCTCGTGCAGGAAGAGGTCCTAGAGCTACTACTGACTGGCTCAGCTGATACCGCGCCAGCCCAAGGCAAGCCCCGGTGCATAACACCTTATTTTTTACAATCACTGTTTATATGTGTTATGTGCATTTACGTTACAGGAATTTTTTTGAAAACCACATGCAAAAATATATTTGTCCTATGAGTCTTACTAGTGCAGGTTTAAGTAGTGGCTATGCTTAGGTTTTCGGTAGCGTGAGTAATCTACCGTAACTCATAATAGGTGATTATTATAAATACTCTCATGATAAAAAGAGTGAAAGAAAAAATGGAGACAAGGCAGGGATATGATATGTGTATTGGTGGGTGTAACAGGTTGTGTCCCGCGGTTAATGGGGCTTAGCTTGATTACACTGTTTTTCCTATCCGTGTCGATTAAGGAGCGTCCATTGTTGTGGATGGTAGTCAGGTCACAGACTTATTATCCTGAGCACATACTTGCTTATGGGAGCGGGAAGGCTCGTTACGCTCATGTCATGGGTTTCGGCTCTTTCCGGGTCGACTGATCCGAGGCGGGCAAAGGTGGAGGTCTAAGCACCATACTGAGATCGGGTCTCAAGTGTGGGGGCATAGAGTCCAAGTTTGGACAGGGAACTAGACCCCGTGACAGGAGTGGAATGAGTTGGTCTTGTTTGTGCCTGGGGTACAAATAGGGCGTGTGTTTCAGGGTACCAAGCTGGGATACATTGGTTCACAAATCGCTGTTTTCGTGAGATGGTACGACTTGGCTATGGTCTAGCACCGTAGTAAGAACTGGAAGATGAAAGATGGTGAAATGGTTCTGATTGCTCAACCCATGCTTGAAAGTAGAATAAGTGTTTACTTAGAATGGTTAGCTAATGAAGTAATCATGACTGCTAATAAAACTTGATCTTAAGGTCGTACTCCTAGTAATGCTTTTTGCAAACAAAAAGAAAACAACAAACCCAAATTGCCTATCATACTCCTTGGAGTCGAGATACTATTCCCACTAGTCGGGTAAGTCTTGCGAGTATATTGTGTACTTAGGATTTATTTCACCCCTGTTGTAGGTGCAGCTTGAGGAGTAACTCTTGTGTGGAGGATTCTTCTGGTGGACACAGACGGATCCTTGTATCGTTTCTGCTAGATGTTTATTTTTATTCCGTTGTTTAATTATCGCACTCTGTCTCTCTGAACTATGGTATTATAATAAATAATTTTCAAGAACTCTTGTTGTATGAAATAGACTAAGTATTGTAAGCTCATACTCATTATTGGATTCTAGATGTAAAATGTGGATTGTTTTGAGTTCTTCCTTAGGGTGTGCTCGACGGAATTGTCTGATGTAGCTCACTTTCGAGGTGCTTAGTGTCTAGTGGCACTATTTTATCTAATCAATCTTCTACAGATACACTAACTTATGCTACGTAAGAACCATTAGTGTATGGGAAGTGAGTGTGCGCTGTGCCAAAAATTATATACGAATGCCGCTATATTTTGGCTAGAGCGAACGAATAGGTCGATCCATGCATCATGAAAAGAGAATTTTGCTTAAATTAAACCCCCCACACACATATAATTTTTGGATAGTAAATTGATAGGATAATAAATAAAGAGAAATGCTTGAACTCTCAAGGAAAAGTCTCGCTTTTAACCAATTGGGTCTTATCATCTCTTTAGCCTTTTGTTTCTAAATATGGAGGCTTTTTCCCTAATGGTGGGTTCATATGTTTACAGATGAACCTAAGGTCAGATTGTGGGAGCACCAGTGCTGGGACGGGCCATGGTCTTGGTGAAGACTTGGGTGAAAATGGTCATGGCGATGATCATGGCAATGCCAACGGAGAGAGCCATGAGGCCCCATTCCTTGGTCCTCCTCCGCCACCACCACCTCCTCCGATGACCCATGCCAAGATGATGGCTGAGATGTTGGCTGCTCGTCGTGAGTCGGCCCGTGCCTTGGAGATGCTAGCATAGGCTATTGGTGGCTTTGTCCGTGGAGGCTCCGGTGGCAATGGCGGGAACAGGTGTGGTGCCCATGGTCCTAAGAGGCCCTATTCCTATCAGGACTTTTTGGGGACACACCCACCCATGTTTACGCCAACTGCTGAGCCTTTGGACGTAGAGCAATGGCTTCGTATTCTGGAGTAGAAGTTTTAGCTGCTCAATGTGACTGATGAGCAGAAGGTGCGCTTTGTCGCACAACAGCTTTTAGGATCTGCTAGTGCTTGGTGGGTCACTTTCAATGCCATGCAGCCTATGGACCACCATGTGACTTGGCAGGAGTTTACCACTGCTTTCTGTCAGTACTATATTCCTGCTGGTTTGCTGAACAGGAAGCTGTTCGAGTTTCTAGAGCTAAAGCAAGGAAACATGACTATGATGGAGTATGTGAACAAGTTCAACCATCTTGCACAGTATGCTAGGACTCATGTGGATACTAATGAGAAGAAGATGGACCGTTTCAATCATGGTTTCTCTTGCATCTTGCAAGAGAAGCTGTATACAGGGGGCTATCAGACCTTTGGTGCTTTGATGAATGCGGCTATTGCTATAGAAGGACTTCAGCATGACTCTTAGGCTAAGTGAAAGCGCAAGAGGGTGATCACTGGGTCTTCTAGTCACCCATAATCTCAGAAGGTATAGGTTGTGAGGAGGGTGTTCTATCACTCTCTAGGTGGACAGTCGTCTCGCCAGACTCAGCAGACTCACCAGGCACCTTCCACTCAGTACCATGCACCTACTTAGCAGGTGCAGCAGCCTTAGGGATAGCAGGTTCTACCTCATTAGGGATAGGGAACAAGCCGGGTGCTTGTTTCAAGTGTGGCAAGGAGGGTCACTATGCTCGTGAGTGCCGCCAAAACCAGCCTACTCAGTCTTCTCAACCTTCAGCCAACTCTCGTTTGGTAAAGAGGACTATCATTAGGAATAAGGTGCCCATGAGCAGCTCAGGACATGTTAACTTCACTGAGGCTGAGGAGATCCCACAGGGAGAGCCCTTGATGGCTGGTATGTTCACCATTGATTCCCACCCAGTATATGTATTATTTAATTCTGGTGCATCACATTCATTCATGAGTATGGGGTTTGCACAAAGGAACAATATATCTACTATGGCTATTTCTATTGTCTATAGAATCAGAACTTCGGGTGCGTAGTTGTGCGTTAAAACTCGAACAGATACAGTAAGACTAGTGTTAGCAACTCACTCTTATGATCTCCAGTTTATGGTGATGCCTAGTCAAGGCATAGATGCAATTCTGGGAATAAGCTGGTTGAGAAACTATGGGATAGTCCTGAACCTTAGGCAGAAAGTTGTTGAGTTGAAGCTTCCTTGTTCTGAGGATAGAATGTCTCTCCTTATGCCCTCAGTCCCTGCCTTGCTAGTCATTGTTTATACTAAAGCCTCTCCTGATCTTGCCTCTATTCATGTGGTTTGTGAGTTTCTAGATGTCTTTCTCGAAGATCTACCTGGGTTACCACCGGACCGGGATGTGGAGTTTGTCATTGAGTTAGAACCTAGTATGGCTCCTATTTCACGGTGTCCCTGCCGCATGGCACCAAAGGAACTGGCTGAGATGAAGAAATAGTTAGAAGAATTGTTGGAGAAGGAATTCATCCCTCCTAGTTCTTCACCATGGGGTTGTCCAGCTATTTTTGTGAAGAAGAAGGATGTCACTCTTCGGATGTGTGTGGATTATTGCCCTCTCAATGCGGTAACCATTAAAAATAGGTATCCTTTACCTCATATTGATACTTTGTTTGATCAGTTGGCTGGTGTAAAAGTATTTTCAAAGATTGATTTTTATTCTAGGTATCATCAAATTAAGATCTAGCCACAGGATATACCAAAGACGGTTTTCTCTACTAGGTATGGGCTCTATAAGTACCTAGTCATGTCTTTTGGTATCTCCAATGCTCCTACATTCTTCTTGTACCTCATGAACTCAGTCTTTATGTCCAAGTTGGACAAGTTTGTAGTGGTGTTCATTGATGATATTTTGATATACTCCAAGAACAATGAAGAGCATGAACAACATCTTCACATAGTCCTGACCTGGTTAAGGGAACATAAGCTGTATGCCAAATTCAGCAAGTGTGAGTTTTGGTTGGATCAAGTGCAGTTTTTTGGGCATGTCCTAACACCTGAAGGCATATCTGTGGATCCTGGCAAGGTGCAGGATGTGTTAAATTCGAAATCTCTAAAGTCAGTGCATCAGATTTGTCAGTTCCTTGCTCATGCTGGTTATTATCAGCGCTTCATCCCTGATTTTTCCAAAATAACTCAACCAATGATAAAGTTGCTCTAGAAGGATGTCAAATTTGTATGGAGTTTGGCTTGTGAAGAAGCTTTCCAAGTGAAAGCTCTAGTTTGGTTTTGGTTAATTGATGAAACCCTAAGTGCTAACCTAGTTTATCAAGATGATTATGAGATAGATAGCACTACTCCAAGTGATGAAGCAATGGCGAAGATCATGACAATGGTGATGGCATGGTGATGGTCAAATGCTTAAACTTAGAAAAGAAGAAAGAGAAAAACAAAAGGCTCAAGGCAAAGGTATAAAATATAGGAGCCATTTTGTTTTAGTGATCAAGACACTTAGTGAGTGTGATCACATTTAGAATAGATAGCCGTACTATTAAGAGGAGTGAAACTCGTATCGGAATGCGGTTATCAAAGTGCCACTAGATGCTCTAACTCATTGTATATGCATTTAGGATCTAGTGGAGTGCTAACACTCGTGCATAAGGTGATACACTTGGTGGTGTTGGCTGTAACACCCTCGGTGTTACATTGTACAGCTTTTTGCTAAAGTTCTGCATGAGCATCATACTTGTTTGTACATGTGTGTAATTGGGAGTATAAATCAATATACGGCATTGAAACATTTATCCGAAACAAGAAATAAATGTTAAGCTTCATGTCACGTTATATTATTGGTGTCCTAAACGAATTTTTATTAAACAAAAAGGCTAATGAACGCATGCATGCAATTGGCTCTCACTTTAATGTTTGCACGCAAAGCCACACAGGTTGTTGTCATGTTGTGTTGGACGGTGGCCGGCCAAACCATTGTACTGGCCATCTTTATTTTTCATGCACGTGTGAGGGATGAACGGAAGTACAAGCGGTGCCTAACCCACCACTGTGCGGTAGTACAATGTCAGAGCGTCCATTCAAATTTCACCATCGCCGGCCGCTTTAAGTTCCGAACACGGCCGCCTCTGCAAAGTAGCCTAGCAGCACTCCACCATTTTTTTCCAGTTAGCCATACTCCCATCGCACTATTCGGCATTGAGCTAGTAGCAGCGTCGATGAACTCCAACGCACCACATCCGAGCAAGAAAGCAGAGCAGCCGGAGGTGCATACTGTTGTTGTTAGCTTGTTGACATCAGCATGATGTCATTCCTGCATCACATATATTTTAGGGCCGCTTTCATGCAGGGAAATAAAGCCCGTAATACATTAGAAATACGACTGGACCTGCTCCCGCTCGCTGGCCCGCTCGCTGGCCTGCTCACGGGCCGCGCTGCTCGCGATTGCGCCTGTGCTGCCGCCGCTGACTTGCTTCCGCAGCCGCCTGGGCTTGCTTGCGCTTGGGCCGCCACGTTGGGCCACACTGCCGCGCTGGCCGCGCCCGCCGCGCGCCCACGCTCGCTCGGCCTGCTGCTGCGCTGGGCCTGTGCCCCGCCCGCGGCCTGCTCACGTCTGTGTGCCGCGCCCGTGCACCCGCGCTCGCACCCCGCCCGCCTGCTAGGCCGCGCTGACGCGCTGGGCCACGCTAGTCGCCTGCTGCCCGCGCCCGCACGCCGCGCGCTTGCGCCGCACCGTCCTGCCGCGCCGGGCCACGCCTACATCCGCGCGCCCGCGCTGGGCCACGCTCGTGCTGTTGGGCCACGCGCCACTGCCGGGCCGCGCGCGTGTGCTCGCCCACGCTGGGCCGCTGCTAGTGCTGGGCCGCGCGCATGTGGGCTGCGCTGTGATTGCATTTTCCAATTTCCAGTGCAATTGCAAATGTTTATTCAATAATCATTTTAGCTGAACTTTAATAATTTATAGTAAATTATGTAGTGGTACAAAAATAGTGAAACCAAGTTTGTTAGGTTCACAAAAATGACATCTATTTATTAGTGTAGTTAGTGCACGGTTAGCTATTATGATGATAGGCTCATAAAGTCTAATTAGAAAGCTTAGTATTATATAGATTAATATATTGTAGGAATTATTGTGGCAAATCTGTAATAGTTTTAGCTTTGAAAATTTCACAATCGGTTCACTAGGATATTATGTACTTGCTGTAAATTTTGTAGCCTTAGAACAAGTTGTTAGATAGAGTAGCTATTACCTTTGCTTTATCGTATATAGCGTAAACTAGCATTAGGGGTAAGAATAGCCGAAGTTGCTATAGCAATAATGATACTTCGAAATGGTTATCGGTGACAATAGGTAGCCTAGTACCGTGGTCGATAGCCATAGCTTAGTAGCTAAATCAATGTACTTTTATTTTAAGAGCTACTGTTGTTATATTCCTAAGCATTGCATCATCATTTCATGCATGTAGATCACGAGCTGGTAGACTTCGTGCCCGTCAGTGAGCCGGAGTACGACGAGGTGATCGAGGAGTATGAGGAGGAGATCTTCGCACAGGAGGAAGCCTAGGAGCCGGTTGGTGCTGACCCTGCTGACCCCGCGTCTGCCCAAAGCAAGCCCCGATGCATAACCCCTATTTTTAAATGATCACTGAATATATATCTATAATGTACATTTACGTTATAGGTATTTTATGGATACTACATGCATAAATATATCTACCTATGAGTCCTACTAGTACAGGTCGAGTAGCTGCTATGCTCAGAATACCAGTAGCGTGAGTAACCTGTCGTTACTCGCAAATAGGTGATAATATGATCACTCATGATAAAATGATGGAAAGGAAAATGGTGACCGGACAGGGATATAGTTTGGGTGCTGGTGGGTGTAAAGGATTGTGTCCTACGGCCAACAGGGCATGACTTGGTTACACTTTTCCCTGTCTGTGTTAATTAAGGACCGGTCGTTGCAATGGACGCTAGGCAAGTCACAGATCTATTGTCCCGAGCGCATACTTGGGTATGGGCGCAGGGAAGGCTTGTTGCTCTCTTGTCATGGATCCGGCTCTTTCTGGACCGACTGGTGGGAAGAGGAGGTGGTGGAGGTCCTTGCACCACACTGAGTCCGGGACTCAGGAGTGGGGGCTTGGAGTCCAAGTTTGGACAGGGACCTAGACACCCAGGATGGGAGAGTAATGGGTTAGTCCTGCTTGTGCCTGGGGTACAAGCGGGGCATGTGTTTCGAGGCATCCAGCTGGGCACATTGGTTCGCGAATCGCCGCCGAGTCGGTACGGCTTGTCTTAACTCTAGCATCGTAGTAAGAACTGGAAGTTGAAAGGAGAAGAATGGAACTGATTGCTCAACTCTTGCTTGAAAGTAGAATAGGTGCTCATATAGACTGGCTAGATGATAACTTAATACGGCTTATAATAAGACATGAATAAGGACTCACTGTTAGTGCTATTTTGCTAAAGAAAACCAGCAAACCATAAAGCCTCTCATATTCCTTGGAGTCGGAAAAGTATTCCCACTAGTTAGATAAGTCTTGCGAGTACATTGTGTACTCAGGGTTTATTTACCCCTGTTGCAGGTGATGCTTGAAGTACCTTTGTTTGGAGGATTCTTCTGGTGGACTCAGACGAAATCCTCGTCCCTTATCGCTAGATGCTTATTTAAATTCCGCTGTTTATTATTCCGCACTCTGGTATTTGGTATTGTAATAGTGTACTTTTTAAGAAACTCTGATGTATGAAATGAACAAGTATTGTAACTTGTTTTTATTATTGGATCCTTGGGAAAAATGTGGATCTTTTAGGTTCTCCCTCGGGGTGTGCCCGACGGACACCGCTCGCTGTAGCTCGCTTTCAGGGTGCTTAGTGTCTGGTGAAAGACGAGCGCCTCCGTAAGTACGTTATTTCGGGCGGTTCTGCCACATTGGCACATCTACAAAGGAGTTGGTGTTTGCAGGGTTCGGGAAAATGAAATGCCTATTTTCTATTGCGCCAGATGCAAATTCTTGTGGTTGGCTCATTGGAGCAAGGGTGAAGAAGTTAGAAGTGAAAACAAGTTGATCGCGAAGACACTGGCGTCGGTCAACTGACCGGACGCTGGGTCTGAAAGCACCGGACCCTGGCAGCGCGCGTTCGGTCAGGTGTGGTAGAGAGGTCGCCAGTTTCGGTGTTGCACTGAACGCTGGACCTGAGATGCATCGGACGCTGGTTTCTACGTCCGGTCAAACTGACGGGTCTGCACAGTACCGAGGGCATTGCATTGGACGCTGGTCTATGTCTGGTCAAGGTGGACCGGACGCGTCCGATCGAAGAAATACGCCTCGGGGAGCTTACTGGAAACGACCAGACGCTGAGATCCAACGTCCAGTCACTTTGTAACTGACACGTCCGGTCATGTCATGACCATTGAGATTAGACGACTCCTGTTGAACACAGGATGACACGTGGCTTACATCAGTTGACCGGACGCTGGGTCTAGAGTCCGGTCAGTATGACCGAAGCGTCCGGTCAGAGCGCGTTTTGCCCAGTGAAGGGGTATAACGGCTCTATTTGATGGGGGCTCTATTTATAGCCCCATAGCCGGCTCAAGGGGCAACTCTTGCATATTTTCATTGACATGGTAACCTTGTGAGCTTAGCCAAAGCCCTCCCACTCATTTCCATCATTGATTCATCATCTTAGTGAGATTGGGAGTGATCCAAGTGCATTTGCTTGAGTGATTGCATCTAGAGACACTTGGTGTTCGTGTTTCGCTACGGATTTCGCTTGTTACTCTTGGTGGTTGCAGCCACCTAGACAGCTTGTAGCAGCGAGGATCATTGAGCGGAGGGTGGTGATTGTCTTCAGCTCCGATCGTGGTGATTGTGAGGGGTTCTTGACCTTTCCCCGGTGGAGCATCAAAAGGTACTGTAGTGGATTACTCGTGGCTTGTGTGATCCTCATCTTGTGTTGGTTGTGCGGCACCCTATTGAGGGTTTGGCGTGTGAAGCCAATTAGCGCGTGATCCTCCAAGTGAGTGAATCGCCACAACGAGGACTAGCTTGCTGGCAAGCAAGTGAACCTCAGTAAAAATCATTGTGTTCATCATTGATTCTGAGGTGATTGGTCATCATTGTTGTTCATCTTCGTGATTGATTGGTTCATTCATCTACACGGCGGTATAACCCTCTTGACCACTCTCTTTACTTTACCACAAACTAGTTAACAAGCTCTTTAGTATAGCTAGTTGTGAGAGCTTGCATGCTTGGTTGGTGTGGCTCTTTAGTTAGTCTTTAAGAGCACACTAACATAGGGTAGTGTCATTGCTCTTGTGTGAATTGACACTATCTAAACTAGAATTTTGGTAGGTGGCTTACATTTTGAGTAGGCTAGCGCAACACTTGTTTCGCCTCATAATTGTCTAACCATTTGGTTAAGTGTTGTTGTAGAAATTTTTATTAGGCTATTCACCCCCCTCTAGCCATTAGGACCTTTCACCAAGCCCTAAAGAAGTTTCTTACTTCTGCTCATATTCTTGCCCAACCAGATATTGATAGGTCGTTTGATATGTATTGTGATGCCTCTAGGATTAGACTGGGATGTGTGCTTATGCAAGACGGACGTGTGATCGCTTATGCTTCACATCAGCTGAAAAAGCAGGAGTTGAATTATCCCACCCATGATTTAGAGCTACCTGCAATTGTGCATGCTCTAAAAATTTAGAGACATTACCTGTTGGGAAATAAAGTGCATATCTACACAGATCACAAAAGTGTCAAATATATTTTCACTTAATTCGAGTTGAATATGAGGCAACGGAGGTGGCTTGAATTAATCAAGGATTATAATTTTGAAGTTCATTATCACCCTGCAAAAGCTAATGTGGTAGCTGATGCCTTAAGTCAGAAGTCTCATCAAGTTGAAGAAGAATCTTTGTCTCTCAACCATTCTGAGGTGTTAGCCCATATTGCTCTAGTCTTGGATTAACTTGAGCAAATTATTATAGAGCAAAGGCAAGATGCTTTGGAAATTCTGCTTATCAAGAAGTTAATTGCCGAAGGGCGTGGTCCTCATTTCAGTATTGATGATCAAGGTGTGGTGAAGTTCAAGAACCGATTGGTGGTTCCCTCAAGTGATGAGCTTAAGAGAAAATTTTTGGATGAAGCACACAACTCCAAATTATCCATTCATCCGAGAAGTAACAAGATGTATCATGATTTGCATCACTTGTATTGGTGGCCTAATATGAAACATGATATTACCAAATACATCTCATAATGTGACATTTGTGGAAGAGTTAAGGCGGACCATATGCGTACGCCAGGATTTCTACAGCCCTTGCATATCTCTGTTTGGAAATGGGAGAATATTTCCATGGACTTTGTTGTGGGTTTGTCACGCATGGCAAAGGGGTATGACTCTATTTGGGTCATTGTGGATCACCTTACCAAGTCCGCTCATTTCCTCCTGGTGGATACAAGGTATTCAGCCAACAAGTATGCCAAGTTGTATTTTGATCGGGTGGTGACCCTACATGGAGTTCCTCTTACCATTGTTTCTAATAGAGGGCCAGTCTTTGTCTCTCGTTTCTAGGAGCAACTCCAGAAATGTCTTGGTACTCGTCTCCTCAGAAGTTCAGCTTATCATCCGCAAACTGATGGTCAGACAGAAAGGGTCAACCAAGTACTTGAAGACATGTTGAGAGCTTGTGCCATTTCTTATCCAGAAAAGTGGGATGAATACTTAACTTTAGCTGAATTTTCCTATAACAATAGCTATCAAAAAAGTATTTGTATGGCACTTTTGAGGCCCTGTATGGCAAGAAATGTAGAACACCTCTTAACTGGGTTGAAGTGGGTGACCGTGGTTACTTTGGACCTGATTTTATCAAAGAAGCAAGAGAACAGGTCAGTGTGTTATTCAGAGTCATTTAAAAACGACTCAGAAGGTATTGCAATATGAATCACAACATAATGGATCAGACAACGACGTACACAAGCAGCGGGTATTCGAACGGAAACAGACTTTAAGAGAAGAGGGAGAGAGGAGAGCGGAGACAAGAGAGGAGGATGTGGATCTGGGAGCGGAGCCGCCGCCGAGAGAGGAGGGAGAGGGAGAGGCGGATGTGGATGCGTGAGAGGGAGTTAGGGTTGGAATTTTTTTCTCGTGCTGGAGGTGGCTGCTATATATACAACGGGTATTTGTAGGGACGGTTGGTGATTCAGTCGCCCCTACAAATGGACACAGCAGGGGCGGCTGCTGTGCTGGAGCCCGAGTATGCCACTGTAGAGGCGGCTCTAATGCCAGCCGCCCCTAAAAAAACTTCGTTGCTATAAACTGTTTTTCACGTAATGCCCCCCTTCTTCCTTTTTTTTTGCTGCTAGCTCCGCTACTTTCTTCCCTAATAGCCATCCATCCCAATAACTTTTAGGCCCTGTTTGGTTTCCATAAGTCAGGTGACTGAAAACCAGTGACTTATAAGTCATGCCTGTTTGGTTGTAGATGACTTATAAGTTCATTAAAGGTGTGGGCCCCATACGAAAAAGGGTGACTTATAAGTTTTAAGCAGGGGTGAACCAACTTAAAACTTATAAGCAGGGGTGACTTATAAGTTGGTGGTGTTTGGCAAAATAAGTCACTTTTTTCACTTTTTAACTTATAAGTAGGTGACTTATTTGGAACCAAACAGGGCCTTAATATCTTAATGCAAGCTATCCGTATCATCTTCACTTAATTTTATTCTAAATTTTTTCGCAATTGCCGCGGCAACGCATTTGATATCTTCTGGTAATAACAATGTCGAAGACGACACTTGCTTTAATTGAGGGGCCCCAGCTGGGTGTAGATCGGGTTGAGCAAATCAAGTGCCCGAGAGTGTCCTGGACCAGTGGACCAACTTAGGATTTTCAAATGAAATATAGAGGAATTTATTCTTGTGAAAAGGCTTTACAACTTGCCGTTTAGAACAAAGGAATTACAACTTCCATTCCTAAGAAACAACTCCCTTGCATGAACAAAACACAGGAAAAAAAGAATCCAATTAGTTATCGTGGATTTTCTTTCTTCACGAAGACCGATGTAACGACTCACTCTCTGTCGTTGATTTTGTGCTAACGAAGAGAAAAGAGTGGAGTTTATCCGTGCTATAGCAACAGGAAGAGGAAAAGAGACCTGTAAGTGGACTACAACTGTATTGAACAATGAACCATCATGGTTTGAGTCCATGGGCACCAATGGCCCCACATGCAGGAGAAATATAGACAAACTATGCAATTAACATATTATCGTTAGACACTAATAATGATCTTCATATATTTTGCGATTCCCTTGTTACGAATTCCTGTATTCCAAACACATCTTTCCTCTATTTTCTGCGTTTTTTCTTTCCTTTATTTTGCCACTGCACACCAATCATATTCCTGTGATTTTTTTATTCCTCTGTTTTTAGTTCCTTTGTTCCAAGCAGACCCTTAAAGCGCTGCACTTGTCTCTCATCTTGCATTGAGACCATAAAAAAAAGGTGACGGCCCGATAGATCGACAGCGTGCTCGCTGGAAACTTTTGTTCGCATCTATCGTCGATCGATCGATCTGCCGGCGGGTTGCCACTAGTCCCTTTACACATGAACTCCGACGAGGATGGGATCGGGAGTTAATGACACCCACACATCTTCTGGGGCTCGGTCGGTCGGAAACGATACATGCAACATGCATATGCCCGCCAGTTTTTCGTTGCACGTTTCTTTTAGCAAATTATAACCTGGACTGCTGGAGATGGAGATGACACGGTCACTCGGTCAGACGCCAGCACGTAGTATTGCTCCTAGTATAGCTTAAGCACGGCAGTGTACTGTGTGTTCCTTTGATTGCTGAACCCTAGGCTATACGCGGACTAGCTAGGGCAAATGCATGAACCATATCACATTGTATAAGGCCTGGCAAGTGATACGATCCGATTTGTCCCGGCATCTCGGAGAGGGCTGTCACAGGCGTGCCGGTCGATCCTTGGACAGTACCAGGGGGCGGTGCAAAGTCGGCAGAGGGCCGGTGATGGGGAGGGGGGGGGGGGGGGGGGGGGGCTCGAATGCGTCGCAAGTGTTAGTTGTTTGTGTGTTCTTGGTGGATATGCGTGCCACCTCCCTGGGTTAATTTGGTTTCTCGGTGAATGATACTATGTGCTGGACGATGAGATGAGATCGAATTTTATCACGTTGCGTCTGCATGGGAATCGAAGACGAAGCTACTAGCGTGTGATGAAATACTCGATTCTATCGATTCGGGTGTTTAGTCAAAGTAATCGCAAGCTAGCCATAGATATAGCCTAGAGATCTAATAAGCTAGATATGCATGGTAGCAATAATCTCTGTCTAAATTGCTGCACCTAAGCCTAGCTAGCTAGTAAACTCCACCAACTCCGATCCGACATCTAGCTCGAAGAAAGATCAAATGGGCTCGAAGCAGCGCAGTAACATAATTGGGGTACGTTTAGAGAGAGAAGCGCATGCATGCATGGCATATAGAACGTGGCACGTCGTACTGTCATGCATGATGGAGGACAATGCGATGTGGCGCGTGCTCCCGCGTGGACTTAGAGATGGAGACAGGCACACGGCCGGGTCGGGGGCCGGGGCTGGCGACCAAACGGCCCTTAATCTTGGCGCGCGTGGCCTTCATACCGGCCGGCCGGCCGGCCGGCCCTCTAATCGCGCGCGTACGTCCGGCCGCAGAAAACGTACGTCCGTCCGTCCGTCCGTCCCCGCCGGCCGGCCAACCGGCACCGCGGGCTCGATCTGTATGGTCCCGGAACATGCATGCCGCCTCCTGCCAATATGCGTGTCCGCGGTCACGCGGTGGCAGCGTGCGGCGTGATTCACGCACGGCGGCGCGCGCAACAATGCAATGCAATCGGCCAGCGACACGGCCGGCCGGGCGACAGTGGTACGAGCGGTGTTTGGGCGTGCGCGCCCAGGGTTGCGCGGTTGCGGCGGGGCATGCATGGGCCGCGCGGCCGGCACGGGCCGTACGCTCTTACCATCAAGCTAGCGGCCGCCGCTGGGGTCGCGGCGGGGCGGCCGTGCCCGACCGGCGTGGTCGCGAAGTGGAACGTGCGTTCGTGCGTATGTCGTGCTTGTGCCGTCTAGGTGTGCGTTCAATTCCCTCCAGGATTTAAGCGGGCGGCTGCCGGGACCGACGCTCCTCGCTTTTGCTCCATCGTCTCTCGGTGACGATGGGAACGTGCAGCTAGCACGCGGCTTTGTCGGGCTGGTAATTAAGGTAATCGTGCTTAATTTCAGGTGACGATGATGACCCTGTTCATTTGAATTTATCAGTCTGGTTTATCAGCAGTCATGGTACAGTATTTTTCTCTCACAACAAATCAGCGAATAGTACTTTTTAACCTGACTTTTCAGCGAAACGAGCAAGGACGATATGTTGCGCATAATGCCGCGGAACCGATCGTACATCAACACCTTTCAGCTATAACCACGTATGGAGACATGGAGTACAGTTTTTTTTTATGAAAATGGAGTACAATATTTACTACGTGGAGTAGTACGTGGAGTGTAGTTTGCTTTACTACTCCAATATGGAGCACGTAGTCCTTTCGGTATCCTAACTTTATCTGAGTGAACGTGCATGTAAATGAATAAATGATGATTATCAGCGTTGTCCTCCTAGATGAGCTATCTGGATGATCAGCAATCAGCATGCATGTAGATGATGAGCTCTGGTCGTGCCATGTGTAGATCGGCCTGCCGCAGATCGCGCGAGAGGTGCCAGTGGCCCAGTCTTCCAAGATGCCCATCGTCCGACAATTCGACACGTATGGACGGCAAACCCGGGTAAGTGGGCACATGTGTGGGAGTCGGCACCACAGGAAACGGCAGATTTGCCGGGAGAAAAAAAAATTGCCGGGTGCTTTTTATCGAGCATCCGGTAAAGAAATTCTTTGTCAGGTGTCAGACCTGGCGGTACCCGGCAAAGAAAGGCCTCCGGTAAAGAAACATTTGCCGGGTGCCGGGCATTCGGCAAATTCCATCCATCGGTAAAAATTGGTCTTTGCCGGGTGCCGGCCACCCGGCAAAATATGGCCGCCGGCAAAGGTGGCCGGCTTGACAGCTGCCGTCAACCTTTGCCGGGTGCCACGCCGTTAGGCACCCGGCAAAGAATTTTTTTATTTTTTTTTCAATTTCTTTGCCGAGTGCCCCATGACCTGGCACCCGGCAAAGGCTTCTTTGCCGGGGTGGCACCCGGCAAATTTTTTTTTGTTTTTTGACCCCATTTTTTTGTGGGGACTTGCTACATTAAATATATCACTATTTTAAAATTTGGGACAATTATGAGTTTTTTAACTATATTTCTTTAATTTTTTCCGTTTCATTGAATTTTTCCGACTATTCCAAATTTGAACTACAGGCACATGAACTAATAGAATTTGGTCATTCAAAAAATAGTATTCATGATATTTAGGCTATGTCGAGGCCGTATGCACGAAGTGGCATGAAATGTCGCGCATCATGTTGTCGTAACATGACGATGTACTCGCGGGGGAAGTTTATTTAAATTATATAAAATCCAAACGATGTCCGAAAATCACGAAACTTGTCGACGTGTCTTGTTATCACATGTGGAGGCCCTGGTAAAAAATTGAGAAAGTTTCGAGCAAGTTGCGACGTCGGCTGCCTAAAACCTCTCCCGCGCCTCGCCCGCGCCTTGCTCTGCCGCCCAGTCCCGGCAACCCCGCGGCGCCGGCACCGGCGGCCCAGTGCCCGCGCGAGCCGCGCGAGCCGCGCCCACACCCGGTGGCGCTCGCCCCGGTGGCCGGACGGCGCTCCCGCCCGGATCCGGCGGCCCCGTGGCCACGGCCCTGCCCCGACGACCCCAGCGGCGCTCGGCCCGGCCGGCGCTCGGTCGGCGCTCCTGCCTGGCCCCGGCGCCCCAGCCTCGCCGACCGCGGCGGCCACGCGGCCCCACCTCACCGGCCATCCCCGAGGAGGCCAGCTGCCCGTGGTCCGGCCGCCGGGCTCCTCCCACCGTCGACCAGCAGTAGAGGAGGTAGGTGGAAGAAGGGAGGAGGATGGAAGAAGAAGAAAAAGAAGGGGGAGGAGGAAGAGGAAAAAAGAGAAGGGGAGGAGGAAAAAGAGGAAGAAAGAGAAGGGGGAGGAGGAAGAAGAGGAAGGTGCCGACCCGACCACCCATCGATCCCCGTGCCGTTCCGACTGGCCGTTGATCCTCGCACTGCTGCGGTCATCCCCACTGTCGTCGCCGGCCCTCGCTCTTGCCGTTCTTGCCGCCAAGGTAAGCCCTACCCTTGTAGTGTTAGTAGTAGTAGTAGTAGTTAGTAGTGTTAGTAGTAGTTAGTTGTAGTGTTAGTAGTAGTAGTTAGTAGTTTTAGTTGTAGTGTTAGTTGTAGTAGTTAGTAGTGTTAGTTGTAGGATTAGTAAATAGTAGTAGTTAGTAAGTAGTAGTGGTTAGTAGTAGTTGTTGTTAATAGTTAAGTAGTTCTTACTATTAGCATTGTTAGTAGTTAAGTAGTTGTTAGTAGTAGTGTTAGTAGTAGTTGTAGGGTTAGTAGTAATTGTTGTTGTACTACTTCAATACTTTCATGTGCATGGAAAGAGAACTAAAGTACATGGCTCCTCTTGATATATTGGTGGTTGTTGGCCTTCGTGTCCATGTTTGGTATATATGTGGTTGTTGGCCTTCGTGCCATGTTTGGTATATATATGGTTGTTGGCCTTCGTGCCATGTTTTTTACAGGTTTTGGGAACCTCCCCATGCAGGGGAGGTGCTGTCGAAATTTTGAGTCGACACTAACCATTTTTGCCCTTTTTTGCAGGAGGAGGACTTGTGGGAGGGACTCGGCGACCCCGATCGTCTTCGTCGGCACTGCGGGTCTTCCTACACCGCGTCGACACGCCACTGCACCGACTCTCCACCGCCCCGCTACTCGGACCTCACCACCACCCTAGGTATAACCCTCTATCCGTATGTGGTCTTTGGTTGCGTAACCTAGTTAGGTGTCTCCCGTTCAAAAGAGATACGGTCAGAGATATGCGGACCTTTGCATATCTACGACCGTATCTATTTTGGATTGTCCACGCTTTTTGGATAGCCCGCGGATGCGTAGTTGAGGTTAGTTTTCATGCTCCGTTCTGGTTCAAGATGGTGTTTCGGCATCACCTCTCTGTTGTTCTCCGGATACACACTCTCCCTTGCAGGATGTGTATCGGGAGAACGGTGGGGAGGTGCTACCGAAATTCCATCTCGGATAGGAGTGGAGCATGGAAACTAACCTCATCTATGCATCCACGGGTGGGATTAGGACCTATCCTCACCTATTAGAGAGTAGGGACACCGCATAGATGCAATTGATGGTCACATGTGGTGATGTTATATATGCTAGAGGATGGAGGACCGTCAGTGGATGTACATGGGCCGGACAAGTCAGGGTGATGCTAGCTATGAATGGATGCAGAAGACCGATCGTTTCTTGAATCATGCATTTGGCAAGGCCGCAAAATTCCCAAAAATGGCTTTGTGTCCCTGCAACAAGTGTGGTAACAGGAGAATGCTAGACAAGGAACTCATGGGTACACATCTGCACAAGAATGGGTTTACGCCGAACTACACCCGGTGGGTCCACCATGGTGAAGCCGATCGTATGAGAGAGGAGGTGGTGAGACAACATGTTGAGGCCTTCGATGCTGATGCCGGGGTAGCAGACATGGTAGATGACGTTCACCAAGCACAGTTTGCTGAAAGGACATGAGGAGGCGGAGATGCAGGCAGCCGTAGATGCGTTCAAGTACAAGATGGACTCGGCACAGAAACCCCTTCACGCTTATTCTGAGGTCTCCTAGCTGGATGCCATAAGTCGCTTGATGGGGTTGAAGTCCGATTTAAACTGGAGTCAAGAAGGCTTCGATAAGGTGTTAGTCGTGGTTGGCACCCTGCTTCCAAAAAACCACGTGTTGCCGAAGACCATTGTCGGTGTTTCGTACAAGCACCGGTAAGTAAATTTATAGTAATGCGCGTTAGGCTCGGATGGTGCGCTAAAGGGCACAAGATTTATATTGGTTTGGGCCGAATGTCCCTACGTCTAGTTTGTTGCTGCTCGTGTTATTAGCACCGTGAACGGTCTGTAGTAAGGGGTACAAACGATCGAGAGAGGGACTGGTCCCAAGTCTCTGATGGAAGGGTTGAAAGGAGGTCAAGAGCTTCATAGCCGCTTGACTATGTGTATGAGTGCGTCGTATTGTTCAGTCTTCCGAGTCCCCCTTTGATGGAGGAAGCCCATCCCCTTTTATAGATGAAGGGGCTGGTTTTACAAAGGTGAGGGCTTTGGACACGTACTCTACTTAGTCTTGTGGCTCACGTCTACCCGGCCTAGTCCATCACTGTGATGAGTGTGAAGGAAGGTAAGCGCCTACAATACTGTCGATGTTTCTGTAGAATGTCAGGTTGGTTACAGAGTGCTGCCCTGCGTAGGGTATGGGCTGTAGTACAGTGGTTTTGACTTATGAGCCTCCCCCAGCCTTGCTCCGCACGCCTTCTGGTTCCTATGAGTCTTTGTTGGAGGGACGAGGGGTTAGGGTCCGAAGCGACGACGTGGTCAAGGCCTTCTGTCTTGGCGGACCTGAGGGGTCGGGAAGCGGGTGCCGCTCCCTCAGGTCCATAGCGTGGTGATGGAATGTTCGTCATGCGTGGAGATATTAAGTCCTTTTCTAGAGCGTAGTGGTTGTCGTATATCTTCGTCGGGTTCCGTGTCCCAGGGCTGAAGGCGGCGCCTACAACTCTACAGGGCGAGGAGCACACACCTATACAACCTTTCGAGCTCTGCTACGCCCGGAAGGGTCTAAAGCACCTGTCCTATCATCCCCTGGCAGTACTTTTCCTGCCAGGGCGCAGGGTATGGTCCTTGGAGCCATAGCTGACCTGAACATCTTGTCTTGTCCTGTACTTATCATCTTGAGGGCATGGGGAGAAGTTGCCAGGGAGGATGAATCCAATCTTTAGATATGGAGCAGGGTGAGATTCGCTCCTTGCCATCGGGCAAAACGGAGACCAATTCCTATCTCTCGGGTGAGACCGACCTCGCCCCTCTGGGGTCGGGCGAGGCGGAATCTATCCCTTAGCCCTCAGGTGAGACCGAGCCTGCCCTCAAGGCGTCGGGCGAGACGGAGTTTATCCCTTGGCCTTTGGGCGAGACCGAGCCTGTCCCCATGGCGTCGGGCGAGACGGAGATTAACCTTGAGCCCTTGGGCGAGGCAGAGTAATCACCCAAAGGCATCGAGCGAGGCAGAACCAAACCCCTGTCACTTGAACAAGGGATGAAACGACGCCCTTATGCGTCTAAAAGTTTTTCATGTTCGGTGGTTATTGGTTCCACCTTCCGGGGTACCCCGGTATTAGGTCCTCGACAGTAGCTCCCGAGCCTCTAGGTGATTCGAGTAGAACCACCTGGAGGGTGTTTTTTTGACTTCGTTGAAGTTACTTTACCAGAGGGTGCGCGCGAGCGCACCCGATGGGTGTAGCCCCCGAGCCCCCGGGTGATTCGAGTAGAGTCGCCCGGGGGTTGTATCGGTCCCTTCGCGGGTAAGGCTAAAGGACTTAGTTTTTTATCAACTGGATGTTTTTCTGAGTGGGTCATGGCATCCCGTTCGCTGGGAACTGATTCGGGGCTGACCTAACCGGTGCTTCTGCCCTTGATTTTGGATCGATCACGGATCCTTTCTTAGTTGGGCCGGCCAACGAGCTTCTGGGCGCTAGGTGGGCCAAAGAGAAAAGAACAGGCCTTCATGGCTTGCGTTTTCTAGGTGGGTAGAGAGTCCAGATTCGCCTGGGGAAGGCGAACCGTCCGCCAAGATTTTTGGGGTGAGAGGATAGGGACTACGGGCACGTGTCCCGCGACATGACGCGGCGGCGCGCGTGGCAGGCCCAGAGATCGAGGCGGACGGTTGCCCTTCTCACGTCCGTCGCCCCCTATAAAACCACAGGGTTTGCCTCCAGGGTTCCGTATTTTGCTCCACTGCCATTGCGTTCTGAAACATCCGCCGCCAATCACCCCTGCCTCCAGCGCCCATACCGCCACCATCGACCGACTTGCGTTCGTGTTGCAGCCGCCGTCAAGCTCGCGCCTACCCTTCCTCCCTACTGCTTTAATGGAGTTGTGGGGCAGATCAAGCATCACCTCCTGGCGTCTGGAGGGCCTTGTCCACCGTGGCCTTCTCCGCCCACTGTCCGTCGTCCAGGAGTGGTTGCTACCTGTCAACGAGGGTGAGCCGGTGCCGCCTGAAGGGTATGTCGTCTCTTTTGCCATCTTCCATGAGCGGGGATTTAGGGTACCCGCGCATAGATTCCTTCGGGGGCTGTTGAATTACTATGAGGTAGAGCTGCAGCATCTAACTCCTAATGGGATTCAGCACATGGCAGCGTTTGTTGCCCTATGCGAGGGTTTCCTGGGAATCGATCCCCATTTTGATTTGTGGCGGTATTTCTTTAACATTAGTCTGTCAAAGAGGAAGATTGGGGGGAAAGATGTGAATGCACCGATGGGATGTGCCAGCATTCATCTATGCCATACTCGGTCGAAGGGTTACCCATACATGCGTCTGGTGACATCCAACAAGGGATGGCACTCGCAGTGGTTTTATGTTAGGGATGATGCGAGCGCCACCCTACCGAAGTATACTAGACGTCTTATTATGGACGTTCCGGAGTCATAGGGCTAGGGCGTCCAGTTCAAAGATAAGAAACGCATCTCCAACCTTCTTTTCGCCCTCTAAGCCCTAAAGGATCGGGGTGTAAAGTGAACGGGGATTATCGGTGCCTACCACGCGAGGAGGGCGGCGCCCCTGATGGCGTGTGTGCTTCCCCTGCATCGGATGATGCCTAGGATATCGTTCGAGGGGACGGTGCTCGTTGACGAGGCGCTCCCTTACTCGGAAGTGGCGCAGTGCATCAAGGAGGCGACGGAGCCGACGAAGGATTCTGCAGGCAGGGTCCTCGACATTGTGTATCCAATGCCCGGACACCCCCCAATGCGGCCGGAGCCTGGATTCTTTGAATTCGTAAGCCCTCTTTTCCCGTGCTCTTTTCTTTTTCCTAGATCTCTGTTTTTTTAACACTTGCTTTGTGACATTGGGACCAGCCGAGGGGGCTGGTCTTCAAGGACAGTCCGGTTCCGCTACCGAAGGACAAGGTCATGGCGGTGGCAAATCGACTCGCGGCCGAGCGAGCCAAGAAAGCAAGGGAGGAGATGAAGAAGGCGAAGCGATTGAAGCAGGAGGCACGGGATCGGGGAGAGGATGTGAGCAGTGAGGATGAAGACGACGACAATGATGACGACGACGAGGTAGCCGTCGGCGTGGATTGGGACATCCTGGAGGACGAGGACACGCTGACAGGTGGGCACCCATCCGTGCAGGGACCCTTCCCTTTCCATGCGGAGGGAAGTGAATCGATGAGGTTGGTGGAGGCCGGTGAGTCCGCCGCTTCGCACGGTGTGCCGGCCGAGGACCGGTGGGTGGAGGAAAGCGGGCCTACCGCTGCCGACCCCGAAGCGACGGGGGAGGGGAGCGGCTCTGGTGCCGCGCCCCATGAGACGATGGAGGGGAGCGGCTCTGGTGTCGCGCCCCATGAGACCATGGAGGGGGGCGGGTCTGGAGCCACGCCCCACGAGATGAACCCCCCTGCCTCGGAGCAGGGGGCAGGCTCGAAATGGTCCCGCCCAGATGAGTTGGGGCAGGGATCTGGGGATCCATCCCCAAAATGCTTCCGCCGGCCGAGGACGTCAACATAAGCTGCTGATTCCCCTGTTTTCATCCTTTTTTCTATTTCTATTTTGACTTAATGGTTATTACCTTTGTGCAGGTTCTTACGGATGGGTCACCCCCTGGGGCTAGCGCCCAAGAAGAGTCTCGCCATTCAAGCGGGACAGAAGGCGTCGCCTGGAGTCACCCCCGTTTCGGGCAAGAGTGGTGCCGACGTCGGGGCCGTGTTGGCCGACCCGACGGTGCCCGTGGTGGCCCCCACACCCGTGGAGGTTACTGAGTGAGCGGCCTCCTCCGTGGCGGACGTGGAATGGCCAGCCGAGGGCCGCATACCGCCGGTGGAGGTGGTAGTGACCGCTCCAGGCCAGGATCAGCCGGGCACAGTTGTGGTGGCGCCTGAGGGCGTAGTGCAATCCGCGCCACCAGGGGCCTAGGTGGATCCACCCGTGGCGCTCGAAGCGGCCCAGACGGAGGAGGGTCTAGCCGGTGGGTCCTTGAGTGCGGCGGTGGTGCCGCATAGGGTCAGGAGGGGACTGCCCCCAGCCCCTTTGTTGGGAGAAAGCCGCTCCCCTACGCGGGGGGAGCCACCGCTCTAGTGGATGGCCGCTCAGGACCCGACGTCGGCTCTTTTCTCGCTCGATGATCATTCCGAGAGCATGGAGCGGGAGGGTCTTGACATCAGGATCTTGACCATGCTGAACGCCCTGGACCAGGCTAGAGAAGCCCTCTATGAGATCGTTATCCCTACCACTCAGGTATTTTTTGGGCTTTCTTCTTTCTTCGTATGTTTTTGTGCTTTCGCATTTCTGATACTAGTCTTCTTCCTCTTCAGATTCTTGTTGCTCGTAGCCGGAATAAATCCCAATTCCTCCATGAGCAGAAGGTAGAGTGGGATCGCCTCTCCAAGGAGGCCCGGCTATGAGCAGACATGGCCACCCAGCTTGCTACCGCCTAGGAGCGGGAGGCCCAGGCACGTCAGGACACAGAGGAGGCCCATGGGATGTTTGAGGATCTGTCGGCGAGGTCTAAACTGGATTGAGAGGAGATTACCAGGCTCCAAAAAGAGAGAGACGAGCTGCTGCAGAGGAATGCCATGGCCAATGAGAAGGCCAGCGAAGTCCTGAAGGAGCTGGAGATCGAGCGGGAACTCCGGCGGGAGGCCAAGAGTAGGGCCATGGCCCTCCAGCAGAAGGTGGACGAGGACGTCAAGGTGGTCCACTCTCTCCGGGCGGAGCTCGGTGACGCGGTGAACCGAAGGTTGAGCGCTGAAAACATCTCCATCAAGCTGGAAAAAGAGGCTGCCTATGCACGAAGGGCCCTTCAGGTTGAGAGCGATGAACACGATCTTCTACAAGCTGCGGTCGGGGTGGTCCTTAATGCCCTGAATGTGACGGAGCCGGTGGAGACTAGCCGGCTCGTGGCTCGTGTCGTAGGTATCACGGCTCGGGTGGGCCAGCTTGAGGAGAGTGCCTTTCACGCTAGGATTACCTAGGCCTTCACCATTGCCCATGCTCATTATGAGAAGGAGATCAACCTGAAGGTGATGAGCGAAGGCTTCCTGTCCACCTACGAGGATGAAGAGCTGGAGGAAATGGAGAAGATAGTTGCTCCCCTTGCAAAAAACCTGGCAGACAATCTAAAAGAGATGGTTCTCCCTCCATGGGAGTAATTAGTCAAACAATTTTGAGAACAACTTATATGTAATATGTGGACAAGTGTCGGTATTTTTTGCGGTTTCATGATTTTGCGTCGTAAAACGTTTAATTTTTTGCGATCTTACCAATCGGTTCCTCTGAATTATGCCGCTAGTCATGATGCGAGGAGATTGTTTCAAAAGGAAGAAAGGAGGTAGCCGTACCTTAACCAATGCTAGGGGTCAGACCTTACTGGAGATCAGAACTATTGTTTTGGTGATAGGGTCGACGAAGTCCATGGATGGCATCGCAATATTCCCCGCCGTGTCTTCCAACAGAAATCCCAAACAGGGGATTCTTTGGGCTTGGCAAGGTGGGGCCTTCGAACCTGTGTCCCTGTATCGATTGGCTTAAGCCCCTGAGCCTTGTTAGGGTCTGATAGGGGTCGGCCGTTATTTGCGTGTTACCCCATCCTCGGTTTTCGCAATCGGAGGGGCTGAGTGAACGACACTTGCCTCAATGGCTCAAGTGTCGCGCTCAACGAGCTCACTAACGGGTATGTTCGTGTGGAATCTGGGTCCATTATTTGCTGATGGGGTCGGCAGAGCCCTCTTGTGGCATTCCACAACTTCTTAACCCGCCTCCCGGCAGATGCCCGAACCGTTCGATAGGCTCCGGTGGCCCGATAGCCTCTCCTCGATGGAGATTCTGTGGGTTTGGCTCGGGATTAGAATCGAACGAGAAAAGGTCAAGACGTCCCTGTCCGCTTCTGAGCAGGGTCGGGTAGGGCCGCTGGGGCTTGTCTCGGTTATCTCTCCCTAGCTCTGTTCGGCATGAGGTGGCCTTGAGCATTTCGTGGGCCGACCTTCGAACCTCAGCCTGTGGTCGCCTATATCGAATGAGGCAACGGCCGTTTCGTGATGCGACATGAAGCGTTGGGACGTTTTGCCTACGTATAATATAATCAAAATGAAGGCGGGGTCGGTAACGTTACCTTGGTGGTATGAGTGACGAAAAGCTCTTACCAGATGTGTTCGTGAGGGGTTCGGACCCTAATGTTTGCGATGAGGTTGGAGTAACATGCATAAGAATCACTATTCTTTGTTTTTCGTATCTCGGTGGCGGTCCGAGCTGTTTAATTAGCTTAGGCATCCTGACAGCTTCTCCTTTGGGGGAGATTCTGTAGGCGGACCCCTCCGAACCCTTCCTGAGAAGGCAGTCATCAAAGCTGGAGACGCGAGGGGCATTGAGCATGATTTTTCTGGTGAATAGAAACACCATAGCTACCGAGGCATAGGGTCTGCTAGTTCATCCAGCTTTACTCAAAGTTCTATGCCCGTGTTTCGCATCCTCAGTTTCAAGCATACGGAGGGGGTCGGGTGAGAAGGATGTCTAGATTGGTAGATATCCTCGGCAGCCCCCGAGTGATGTTCATATTCCCGCCTTGGGTCAGGAGCTCGAGAATGAATTTTAATGCGTAAAGTAAGAAAGCGGAGATGTTTATCTTTCTTTGGACGTTCGTTCGTCGTGTCCTTTGGGCCGAACGGCCAGCCTAGGAGATCCTAAAGGTCCTGTCGTCGAATCGTCTGTTGTCCTGCATGGGGAGGTGAAGGGCTTTCTGCCTATGTGGGCGCCTTAATTGCCACGTCCGAAATGGGTCAGTGGTGGGCCATACCCTGGTAGTACTCAATTTGACCAAAGGGGGACGCCTCGTCGACCGGGGTACGTCCCGTTAGTTCTGACGTGTCCCCTCAGATATCAATCAGCATTGATTCCGTATTTAAAGAGGGGAAGGGAGAGGGCTTTTCGTCCAACCTTTGGCCCTTCCTTAGCTACTGCGCCTCCTCTTTAAATAGGGAGGGGGAGAGGAGTTCTCATCCCACCTCCTCTTCTACCTCCGAGCTGCTATCTCTCCTTCTTTCTTTCCGCCGAACGCGTCCGTGCGTCGTGGCAGTTCCTGAGTGAGGAAGAGTAATGCCAGAGAGAGAGAGAACTCACAAATTCGCTCGTGAGTCTGGTGCATGATGTCGAGCCGGAGGTTATCCAACGTAGATGAGATGGTGTATGCCGCCCTTGGTGAAGAGTCGTTGCTGCCGAAGGAGAAGAGGCGCCGGTGGGCGTCGTACGTCGTCGACTGCGTCGTCGTCCGCTGTGCTCCTTTTTGGCAAGAGGCGTTTCCTGCCCATACGCCGTTGTCAGGGTTATGGCTGGGGATGATGGCGTAGTCCCCAGATGCCCTGGCGGTGGCGTCGCTGTTGAGGTTGCGGCTGACGACGATGGCATAGTCCCCGGACGCTTCGGCAGAGGCGTCGCAGATGGTGGCGCCTTCGAGGATCTAGTGAAGCGGCGGGATATCGGGATGTCGCCGATGGAGAGCGTGGCACGGCGACCGCAGTAAACGAGCTGGCCCGTGTACATGCCCCGGGCGTCGCCGATGGAGAGCGTGGCGCGGCAACCGCAGTAGACGAGCTGGCCCGTGTACACGCCCCGGGCGTCGCCGATGGAGAGCGTGGCACGGCGACCGCAGTAGTACTTGTAGTAGGGCTAAGCAGAGGCTGTAATGAAATAACTTTGTGGGGAAGCCCCCGAGTAAACAGTCCTCTGAATTTACAAGTATATTGTTCCTTTTTGTAATGAAATTGCCTTGTAAGTGATGAATTTGTGCGAAAAATGAACAAATTTACATCCGTTGCCTATGGCAAGCAATTTTTTATCTATCTTCTTTTGTAGAAAAGATTTTAGTGCTTTCCGACCCCTCTCATGGTATAAGTCACAATAAGCTAGGAACATGGGCGAACAAATTCTGATTGAACTGGTGAGCAAAGAGGTTATAGCCGCTGGGGCGTGGGTGTCTCGCAGTCCTACCAGTTGTATTCAGAATTAGTTCCCAAAATCTTAGCCCTTGAGACTTGTTTATGAGGTGAACGGAAAACTTAGAGAATGTTTGTAAATATAACACAGGAGGTTTTTTGCAAGCGTAATATTTGTATCACACATGTCATATGTTACGATCACATGCTAGCCTCCGAGTGAGGTCTGACCCCTCATGACTTGCAGGGGTCGGATGTCACTAAGGATCAGGGGTTTTGTTATGACAAATTCTGATAAGGAGGAAGTGTAAGCTTATTTTAAGGATAGAAACGACGTAGCTGCTCGATGTTCCATGCGTTGGTGAAGACCTCGCCGTTGATGGTTTTCAACCGGTAGGCGCCTGGGCAAAGTACTTCTGTGATGACGTAGGGCCCTTCCCAGGGCAGGAAGAGTTTGTGGTAGTCCTTGTTGCTCTACACAAGACGGAGGATGAGGTCTCCGACATTGAAGGCTCGACCCCACACCGTCGGCTATGGTACCACCGCAACGCTTGCTGGTACTTAGCTGAACGAAGGAGGGCGATGTCACGGGCTTCATCCAGCTGGTTGATGGTGTCTTGGTGAGATGCCTCAGCTCCCTGTTCGTCGTATGCTCTGATTCTTGGTGCTCCATAGTCGAGGTCTATTGGAAGAATGGCCTAGGAGCTGTAGACCATGAAGAAAGGTGTGTAGCCGGTGGCTCGGCTAGGAGTTGTCCTTAGGCTCCAGAGCACAGCCGGGAGCTTAGCGAGCCAGCGCGCGCCGAACTTGTTCAATCGGTTGAAAATTCTGGGATTGAGGCCTTGAAGAAGCATGCCGTTTGCGCGCTCGACCTGCCCGTTCGTCCGGGGATGTGTGATGGCTGCCCAATCGATCCGGACGTGTTGTTCATCACAGAATCGAATGAATTTCCTTCTGGTGAACTGTGTGCCGTTGTTTGTGATGATGGAGTTCGGTACTCCAAAGCGATGGATGATGTCAAGGAAGAACAGCACAGCCTGCTCAGATTTGATCATGGATATTGGTCGAGCTTCAATCCATTTTGTGAACTTGTCTATGGTGACAAGCAGGTGGGTACGGCCCCCGGGTGCCTTTTTGAGTGGCCTAACCAGGTCGAGCCCCCAGACCACGAAGGGCCACGTGATGGGGATCATCTGGAGAGCCTGGGCCGGGAGGTGCGTTTGCCGAGCGTAGTACTGGCACCCTTCGTAGGTGCGTACAATTTGCTCGGCATCGGCTACCACGGTGGGCCAGTAGAAACCTTGTCGGAATGCATTCCCAACCAAGGTTCTTGGTGTGGCATGATGACCGCATACTCCACCGTGGATGTCGCCCAGCAGGAGTTTTCCCTATTCGCCAGGGATACAGAGTTGCAGAATTCCGATGTGACTTCATTTGTAAAGTTCGCCCTCTACAAGAACGAAGGACTTGGCACATCGTGCGAGCCATCAGGCTTCCGTCTTGTCTGCCGGTAGTATGTCATGGAGGTGGTAGTCGAGGTAAAGCGTTCTCCAGTCATCGGGAGGGTCAGACTCCACTGCTGGGTCCTCTCCAAGCTCCATGACCTCGGGGTCTGGCGGAGCAGTTGGCGGATCAGCCCCGAGGGTCGGACTAGAAGGGCCATCGTCGGCTTGTTTCGATCCCACATAGCGTACCGAGGGTTTGTGTTGATCACTGGCAAAGACGCCTGTTGGGACTAGCTCTCGGCCGGATGCTGCTTTTGCAAGCATGTCGGCCGCTTCGTTGAGGCGCCTGGGGATGTGATTGAGTTCGAGGCCGTCAAATTTGTCCTCCAGGCGTCGGACCTCTTGACAGTATGCCTCCATCTTGGCATCATGGCAGCACAACTCTTTCATGACCTGGTTGATGACCAGCTGAGAGTCGCCCCTAACGTCGAAGGGTCGGATGCCCAGCTCTATGGCGATTCATAGGCCGTTGATGAGCGCTTCGTATTCTGCAGTATTGTTTGATGAGGGGAAATGAAGCCAAACCATGTACCTCATGTGGACCCCGAGGGGAGATACAAAGACTAGTCCTGCTCCGACGCCTTTCTTCATCAGCGATCCATCGAAGTACATTGTCCAGTACTCTTGATCGACGGCTGCTGGTGGCATCTGGACCTCGGTCCACTCTACGATGAAGTCAGCTAGTGTCTGAGATTTGATCGCCGTTCGGGGGGCATAAGAAATGCCCTGATCCATCAGCTCGAGTGCCCACTTTGCGGTTCTTCTCGTAGCGTCATGGCTACGAACGACCTCACCGATGGGGAACGACGTCACTACTGTCACGTGGTGCGACTCGAAGTAGTGGCGTAGCTTCCTTTTGGTGATGAGGACGGTGTAGAGGAGTTTCTAGATTTGGGAGTAGCGGGTTTTGGAGTCAGATAACACAACGCTGATGAAATATATAGGGCGCTGTACCTTGAAGGCATGTCCCTCTTCCTCTCGCTCTACTACTAAGGCGGAGCTGACCACTTGGGTGGTGGCCGATATATATAGTAGGAGGGATTCTCCGCTGCATGGAGGAACTAAGACCGGTGGTTTAGTTAGAAATCGCTTAACCATGTCAAGCGCCTCCTGAGCCTCGGCCGTCCACTCGAAGCGGTCAGTTTTCTTCAGGAGTCAATAAAGGGGGAGTCCTCGTTCACCGAGGCGTGAAATGAATCGACTGAGGGCGGCAAGGCACCCTGTGATCCGTTGAACCCCCTTTATGTTTTGGATCAGGCCCATCCTTGTGATGGCTGATATTTTTTCTGGGTTGGCTTCGATGCCACGCTCGGAGATGATGAAGCCGAGCAGCATGCCCCTTGGGACCCCGAAAACACATTTTTTGGGATTGAGTTTGATGTTGTTTGCCTGGAGTTTTGCAAAGGTTCGTTCAAGGTCAGTGACAAGGTGGTCAGCTCGCTTGGATTTGACTACGATGTCGTCGACATAGGCCTCAATGGTTCGCCCGATGAGGTCTCTGAAGCAATTGAGCATACAGCGCTGGTACGTTGCCCCAGCATTCTTCAGACCAAATGGCATCGAAATGTAGCAAAACGATCCGAAGGGAGTGATTAAAGATGTCGCGAGCTGGTCGGACTCTTTCATCGTGATTTGATGGTAGCCAGAGTATGTGTCAAGGAAGCAGAGAGTTTCGCACCCCGAGGTGGAATCTGCTATTTGGTCTATACATGGCAAAGGAAACGGATCCTTTGGACACGCTTTGTTGAGGTCGGTATAATCGACACACATTCACCATTTCCCGCTCTTTTTTGGACAAGAACAGGATTTGCTAACCACTCTGGGTGGTAAACTTCCTTAATGAATCCTATGGCCAGTAGTTTGGCTATCTCCTCGCCGATGGCCCTGCATTTCTCTTCGTCGAAGCGGCGTAGGCATTGTTTCACTGGCTTGGAGCCCGGGAGGATTTGGAGAGTATGCTCGGCGACCTCCCTCGGGATGCCCGGCATATCCGAGGGTTTCCACACAAAGATGTCCTTATTGGTGCAGAGGAAGTTGACGAGCACGCTTTCCTATTTGGAGGAGAGCACGGTCCCGATATGGACTTTTTTGCCCTCGGAGCTACTAGGATCCAAGAGGACGTCCCTGGAGCCTTCTGCCGATTCGAACGATCTGGATGACTTCTTTGCATCGGGTATCCCTTCAGTGACCTCCTCCCTAAGGGTGGCGAGCTCTTCGGATGCGATGACGGTGGATGCGTGTCCGCAGCATTTGACCTCGCACTCGTAAGCGCGCTGGAAGGAGGCGCCGATGGTGATGACCGCATGGGGGCCCGGCATCTTTAGCTTCAAGTACGTGTAATTAGGCACGGCCATGAACTTCGCGTAGCATGGTTGCCCTAGGATGGCGTGGAAAGTCCTCGGGAACCCCACTACATCGAAGGTGAGGGTCTCAGTCCGGTAATTGGACCGATCCCCAAAAGTGACGGGCAGGTCGATCTGCCCCAGTGGCACACCTGTACTGGAACGACGGAGGGCTGCCTGCCGGCCGGCGGTGTTTGGTGAACGGACATGTCCTTGGTAGGATGCGCTATGGGTGTGCGTTGGCTGGTGTCGGGTTCGTGTCATCAAGATAATGAACTTTCCGCCTGCTGCACCGCCGCTCACTCAAGCAGCGTGCGAATTTCTCGGCGGGCGCGACAATCCTCGGATGTCGCGGCCTCTAGAAGGCCATGCAGCAAGGTGGTTGCTGCAGCGATGTTCTGACTGGCTCGGGTGAAGTAAGGAAGGGCCCCATCGTCGGTGAGGATCCTTTGGTGTATGGTGCGGGCCATGGCGCGCGTGCGCCCCCCGTCTTTGCAGCGTTCAATCTCGCGGTTGATGTCCGCATACTCCCGAACGAGCCCTTGTCCGGCCTCATCGATCTCTTGCTGACGGGCCCTCAGCTGCTCCATCCTTAGGTGAGATGGGGCTGTCATCTCTTCACCAGATCTGCTGTTAGGGTGGTTTGTAGGGCTAGCCTCTTCCCTGGAGGTGCTTTCGACGTGACCTTCGAGGGCCTACGTCATGAAGCACTCCCGAGAAGGGTGGTGGCTCCTCGTGCTGGAATCCGAGCTAGAGAACGATCTTGGCTCCACATTGAGGAGGCCGTAGAGGGTCTTCATATCCTGCTCAATCGCCCCCATGAACTTGATGTCCGTGGGGGATTGAACCATACGTAGCGCCAGAAGGCGGCCAGTGGTTGCCACAGCGTTGTGGAAACCGAATGGAAACGCTATCGGGGCACTCCGTACGAACCCTTCCGGACATAGGGTGTCATTGTGAGAGGCCTCCCTTGATGACAGGACCCCCTGCGAGTTGCCCGGCGGGCCCTCAAGCCTAAGACGGCTGAAGTTGATGGAAGGGGGAGATAGGGCGGCTGAGTGAGTCAGCGACAGCTCTCCTCCTAGTGTGATGATGAAATCTAGGTCGCCGAAACACAGGTGTGCGCCCGGGGCCCAGGTGATTGCATGGGTGGCCATCCGAGGCCTGATTTGGAACGCGCAAGCCCCCTACCTAGCGCGCCAACTATCGGTGTTTCGTACAAGCACCGTCAAGTAAATTTATAGTAATGCGTGTTAGGCTCGGATGGTGCAATAAAGGGCACAAGATTTATACTGGTTCGGGCCGAATGTCCCTACGTCCAGTTTGTTGCTGCTCATGTTATTAGCACCGTGAACGGTCTGTAGTAAGGGGTACAAACGATCGAGAGAGGGACTGGTCCCAAGTCTCTGATGGAAGGGTTGAAAGGAGGTCAAGAGCTTCGTAGCCGCTTGACTGTGTGTATGAGTGCGTTGTATTGTTCGGTCTTTCGAGTCCCCCTTTGATGGAGGAAGCCCATCCCCTTTTATAGATGAAGGGGCTGGTTTTACAAAGGTGAGGGCTTTGGACACGTACTCTACTTAGTCTTGTGGCTCACGTCTACCCGGCCTGGTCCATCACTCTGATGAGTGTGAAGGAAGGTAAGCGCCTACAATACTGTTGATGTTTCTATAGAATGTCAGGTTGGTTACAAAGTGCTGCCCTGCGCAGGGTATGGGCTACAGTATAGTGGTTTTGACTTATGAGCATCCCCCAGCCTTGCTCCGCATGCCTTCTAGTTCCTGTGAGTCTTTGTCGGAGGGACGAGGGGTTGGGGTCCAGAGCGACGACATGGTCAAGGCCTTCTGTCTTGGCGGACCTGAGGGGTCGAGAAGCGGGTGCCGCTCCCTCGGGTCTATAGCGTGGTGACGGAACGTTCATCGTGCGTGGAGATATTAAGTCCTTTTTTGGAGCATAGTGGTTGTCATATATCTTCGTCGGGTTCCGTGTCCCAAGGCTGAAGGCGGAGCCTACAACTCTATAGGGCAAGGAGCACGCACCTGTACAACCTTTCGAGCTCTGCTACGCCCGAAAGGGTCCAAAGCACCTGTCCTGTCATCCCCTGGTAGTACTTTTCCTGCCAGGGCGCAGGGTATGGTCCTTGGAGCCATAGCTGACCCGAACGTGTTGTCTTGTCCTATACTTATCATGTTGAGGGCATAGGGAGAAGTTGCCAGGGAGGATGAATCCAATCTTTAGATATGGAGCAGGGTGAGATTCGCTCCTTGCCATCGGGCGAAACAGAGACCAATTCCTATCTCTCGGGTGAGACCGACCTTGCCCCTCTAGGGTTGGGCGAGGCAGAATCTATCCCTCAGCCCTCGGGTGAGACCAAGCTTGCCCTCAAGGCGTCGGGCGAGACAGAGTTTATCCCTTGGCCCTCGGGCGAGACCGAGCCTGTCCCCATGGCATCGGGCAAGACGGAGATTAACCTTGAGCCCTTGGGCGAGGCAGAGTTATCTCCCAAAGGCGTCGGGCGAGGCGGAACCAAACCCCTGTCACTTGAACAAGGGATGAAACGGTGCCCTTATGCGTCCAGAAGTTTTTCACGTTCGGTGGTTATTGGTTCCACCTTCTGGGGTACCCCGGTATTAGGTTCCCAATAACCATGTACAAGGCACACAAGCTCCTTAAAGCACTGAAGATGCCATATGAGCAGATACATGCTTGTCCGAATAGGTGTGTCCTATTTTGGGAAGAACTCAAGGAGGCAAAGTACTGTCCGAAGTGTAAAGCCTCCAGGTTCCTAGAGGTAGAGTCTAGTGATGGTGGTGGCTAGAAGACCCAGCTTAAGATACCCGCCCGAGTCCTACGACACCTTCCCTTCGTGCCGAGGATTCAAAGGCTATTCATGACCGAGGAAACTATGAAACAGATGACATGGCACAAGAATGGCAAACGCTACCATCTTGACAAGATGGTGCATCCATCTGATGGTGAAGCATGGACCAGCTTTAATGACAAGCATCATTTGAAATCCGATGAGGCTCGTAATGTACATGTCACGCTGGCAACAGATGGGTTCAATCCTTATGGCATGATGTCTGCCCCTTACACATATTGGCCCATGTTTGTTATCCCCCTCAATCTCCCCCCTGGCGTCGCCTTTCAATGACATAACATGATCTTGATGTTGATAATTCCTGGGCACCTAGTGAGTAAGATGGGTGTGTTCATGGAGCTTGTGATTCATGAGTTGATCAAAGCTTGGAATTAAGGGGTATGGACATACGACCGAGCTATAAAGGAAAGCTTCAAAATGTACGTCTGGTACCAGTACTCCATGCATGACTTCCTGGCGTATGGGTTATTCAGCGCCTGGTGTGTTCACGGGAAGTTCCTGTGCCCAATATGCCAGGAAGCTGTGAGGTTCATTTGGTTGAAGAAGGGTGGTAAGTATTCGTCGTTCGATCAACATTGTCAATTCCTAGATTCCAACCATCCATTTCGATAGGACACCAAGAACTTTAGGAAAGGTGTCGCAGTCACGGATCCTAGACCGCACTTGAAGACTGGTGCTGAGGTTCATGCTCAGATAGATGCTCTCTTGCCCAATGAAAAAGGTGGTTTTGTGGGATATGGTGAGCAACACATGTGGACTCATAAGTCTGGCTTGACGAGGCTCCCCTATTTCGATGACCTCCTACTGCCCCATAACATTGATATAATGCACACTGAAAAGAATATCGCCGAGGCACTTTGGGCAACACTCATGGACACTGACAAGTCTAAGGACAACCCTAAGACTAGAGTGGACCTAGCAACGTTGTGCGATAGACCACATCAAGTGATGCGGCCTCCTGCAAACGGCAAGAACTGGAAAAGGCCTAAGGCCGATTTTGTCTTGAAACCTGAACACAGGAGGGAAGTACTATGATGGATCAAGGCGTTAATGTTCCCTGATGGGTATGCGGCGAACCTGAGCAGGGGAGTGAACTTAGGCACTATGCGAGTCAACGGCATGAAGAGTCATGACTACCACGTATGGATTGAGCGGCTTCTTCCAGCGATGGTACAAGGCTACGTTCCTAAGCATCTCTGGCTAATGCTGGCAGAGTTGAGCTATTTCTTCCACCAGCTTTGTGCCAAGGAGCTATCTCGGACCATGGTTGCAAACTTAGAGAAAGTGGCACTTGAGTTGCTTTGTAAGTTGGAGAAGATCTTTCCACCTGGCTTCTTGTCGATGCAGCATTTGATTATGCACCTCCCATATGAGGCATGTATGGGGGGGCCTGTGTAGGCCCGTTGGTGCTACCCAATCAAGAGATGTCTGAAGGCTATTCGCAAAAAATGTAGAAATAAAGCCAAAATTGAGGCTACCATTGTAGAGGCTTCCATTCTAGAGGAGGTGACAAACTTCACATAGCTATACTACACGGAGAACCTTCCTAGCGTGCATAATCCACTCCCTCGCTACAATATTGACGAGAATGAATCCAACCTTAGCCTTTTCCAAGGGCAACTCGGCAGGTCAAGTGGATCGACCAATAAGAGGTTGGAAAATGAAGAGTGGCGCATGATCATGCTATATGTGTTCCACAACCTACCCGAGGTGAAGTCGTTCATTGAGTAAGTTCTCAAAGAACTTGTTTAAATACACTGTCACTATTCTACATCCAACTGATTCTTTCTCGTTTGCACAGGGAATTTATTCGTGTATCCTGGCATCAACCAAGGGATCCTACCCCACGGCAAACTGACACCCTTCTTTCACAGGGTCCGAGAGCAGGGAGGCCTGATTTTATTTCTTGGTTCAAAACAAAGGTATTGTCCAATTTACCTCGTACCTAGTTTGAGATTCCGAGTTTCACGTACTTAGTCCGGCAATCTTTCCTTCTTGCGCTTGCAGGCCCAAACCGATGCAACTATGAGTAAGGAGTTGAGACAGGTTGCAAATGGCTTCGATAGTAAGGTGAAAGCTTATTCAGGTTATGATGTGAATGGATATCGCTTTCACATAAGAAGCTACGAGCGAGCTCGGCCCCATCGAAAAACCACAAACAGCGGAATTTGTACTCCCAGCACTGATGGCCTCGAGTATCATGGCATAATTGAAGATATCTATGAACTTGAATTTTATGGTTCAAAACCTCTTCGTCTCGTCATGTTCAAATGCCACTGGTTCAATCCTCGACTGACGAAATGGAGCCCTAATATTGGTCGAGATTCGACACGATTTCATCTATCAAGGAAAAGATGTCTTTATTGTGGTAGATCAGGCCGTGCAGGTTTATTATTTGTCATACGCATGCCAAGGCAACAAGGCTCTTCAGGGTTGGTCTATTGTGCACCAGGTATCGCCACATGGTAGACTAGCTGTCCCAAACGATGAAGATTACAACTTCAACCCAAACACATATGATGGAGAGTTCTATCAAGAAGATGGGCTATAAGGGAGGTTGGTGATAGACTTAACCGAGGCGATTGGAATGGAAGTAGACAATGAAAGGGTTGATGACGAGGAAGAAGGAGATGAGGTGCAAAATGCCAAGGACATAAATGCTTAAGCGATTACATTTAGATGATGACGATGAAGGCAACATTGAACCTTCGGACAGTCTTGTTTATTTGGACAATTTTGATAGTGATGACGAGACATATGATCCAGATAATCCCAATAATGATGATTACTTCTAATACATGTAATACTATGTTATTTTGTAATCGTGTTTTGTTTATTTACTTAGCATCTATTTCTAATACATGTAATGATGTCTTGTTTGTTTCTTTTTAATTGCAGGTGATTGAACAAAGATGGCGGGCGGCAGTGGGCCAAGGAACGTGAACTCAAGGTACTAGAGGGCACGTGAGGACGTTGTAACACCCCGGTGTTATGCCAGCATTTAGGCACTGCAAATCATACATATCATGTATCATCAAGCATCCAAATCATACATGCATAATCATATAAATAACAACTGAAACGCTGCTTCGAAACATATGAAACATGTTGCGAAACCTGAATGTTGCATACACTTGTTAGAGTTATTTTGCTCTGATTATATTTGCTAGGCTAGTAAAACATGTTTGGCTACTATTGTAAATCATCTAGGATTATTTAGTTTAATTTTTGGAGTAAGGTTTGTATTCAAATTAATTTAAAATTTTGCTTCAAAAACAATTTCCCAAAAATTAGGGTTTTGAGTTAAACATTGACTTTGATTTTATAATTCAAAATCTAGAAAGAATTTGGCTTTGGTCATAAAATCAAAGTTGTAGATATTGAAAAATGGAACAAATTTCATTCTTACACCAATTTGTGAAAATACTTTAAATGGCACAAAAATGGGAATTTAATTACGTTTATTTGAGAAATAAAAAGAAAAGAATTTCATTTCGCTTAACAGGTCGCCGCCCAGCTTCCCGACCCATGGCCAAAGCCGGCCTGGCCCGCGTCCCCGCCTGCCGCGCGCCTCGCCCGCCCAGCGCGCCAGTCCACCTCACGAGCCGGCCCACGCGCCACGCCATCCTACGCGCGTCTCGCCTCGGCCTAGCCCCGCGTCGTTCCCCTGCTCGCCGCTCGCACACGCGCCGACCGCGGCAGAGGACGCCCGCTGCGTGGCGGCCATGCGCCGTCGACGTCGCCGCGCGTCGCAGCCGGCCTGCACCCGCACCCATGCACCCGCCTTCACCTGCCAACCACGATGCGCTCCTCTCCACTCCATCCCGCGCGCTCTCTCGCTCTCCCGTGCCCGCCTCTCCTCGCTGCGGCCACCGAGCGCCACCGCCACCCACCGGTCCAATTCACCGCGTCTCCTCCACCTCAGCCAGCAATCGTGTGCCCGCAGCTCTGCCTAGCTCTCTGGCACATGGTGCTCGTGCTTTTGCCGACTATCGAGCTCAGGTAGCGCCTCCTCGCACCTCGCCACCGTCGGCCATGGCGCCGCTGTGCTCGGCCACCGTGGAAGGCACCTTCCTCCTCTTCTCCACCCTGCCTAGCTACCTGCCCACCTTCGCCAGCTTCTCGTGAACCGCATGCGCCCGCTAGCTCGCCCTGTCACGGTCGGCAATGGCCGCCGGTCTCGTTGGCCGAGCCACGCCGCCGCGGTGTCACAGCGCCGGCGTGGCTTCGCCTCGGCCGAGCCAGGCCGAGAGGCCATGGGCCGACGCCCTGCCGGGCCGCCTCCCCTTCCTTTTGCTTAGGCCACGTAGGCCAAATGTGGCCGTGGGCCGACTGATTCCCGCGGGCCGGCCCAGTAGCAATAGGAGGATTCGTTTTCAATTTTTCTTTATTATTTGAAAATAGAAATGGTTTGGAAAATGTTTGGATACTCAAATTTGCTCCAAATCTATTGAAATAAATTTTTCTAGGTTCCTTATCACCAGATCTATTTGGGAAAATTATTGCATGTCATTTTTGGGATACTTCTCCGTAGAACTTTATTTAATCATGGATATTGCTAAAAACTTGAAAAATATGTAGAAAAACCTATAGGCTTCAGAAAAATATGATTCCAAGTTTGTTGATCTTCTTATGTAAAGTACTTCCTAGGAAAAATATGTTTCATGCATGTGCTGTGGAAAATTTTTGAGGTGTAGTTCAAGTACCTTTAATGGCTGATTTTTGTTATTTTAGCTAGAGAGCAAACTTTGTATAAAACATGCATGTGATAATTTTTGTACAGTAATTGTATGCTATGAAGAACATAGGAAAAATACTAACTCTATTGTTGGACACTTTTCATAGTACAAAGTATTTTCATGTTCATAATCTTACCATAGCTTGTTATTTTTGTGTAGGCTAATCCACTCATTCAAACACCATGAAAATATGATAGTAGACTACTTAGGGTAGTACTATGCTATAGTAATTTTCTAAGATTTTTCTAAGCAATAAAAATAGATGTTACTATTCAAACCTATTATTAATTAGGGTTTAATTAAGTGTTGCTTTTTGTGTGATTAAGAAATTAGTAAAGCTTTGGTGTATCTTTGAAGCATTTAATAAGATGTGTTGATTTAGCATATTAGTAGTAGAAGAGAATCCAGTAGATGACATGTGCTTGTAGTATATGTTCTTGGATGATATTGACTACCTTGCATTCAAACAAATCCATTATATTCATCTCATTCGATGCACCGATTGCATACGCGCTTACGCACATTGCATCATATAGGATCGCAAACCGAGAACCCAGTCGTCATACCCGAGGAGCCCGAGGAGCAGCTCGAGGTGCAGCCGCAGGAAGTGCCCGAAGCCGACGAGGAGGACGTTGAGGAACTTCCGGAGTGCCCCAATCACCGCCCGAGCTCCTTCGAGAGAGGCAAGCCCCGGAGCATTTTCTCTCGGTTTGCAATTATTAATTCAATGCTTTACTTTGATTGATGCATTACGTTCAGGAGTTGTTTGCAACCGTTGCTGCATTATACCTTGTTTACATTTGTTATACTATATCCTTGTTACCCTGGTATCCGCAGTCGAGTCAATGCTTAGCTGGCTTAGACCGGTAGAAGTCGGGTGATTTCCTGTCACCTACGAGCTATAGGTGGTTATCTGGATCTGCTTGGATGACTATGAAGTCATGGTATAACTAAGTGTTAAATGAAGTTGAGACCGGACAGAGACTTGCAGAGTTTTGGACTGTAGTGCTTTCTGTCTGTGTCGATTAAGGACCGACCGTTGTTGGGCCTCGAGTCATGTTGAACGCATGCCTTACATTTAGCTGGCCGGATAAAGTACCTTCCGACCGCGAAGCTGGGAGATTATTCGGGCTGAGTAGATTGCCCGCAGCGCACTGTGCCGGAGCAAGTGTGGTAGGACACGGGGGCAAGATGATAAGACCAAAGTGCAGTCAGTCGGCCCTCGGGTACATGTGGTTCCTGGCAAACTTGAGATTCCTGGATAGTTGACTCGGTGATCAATATCTCACTTTAGCGGGTGAGTGAGGTTTGTGTAAGGAATAAATCACCAGCTGGTTAGAAATCGATTCAAATCGCCATTGCTCCTGGACAGTGAGCACTTGACTTGAGTGACTTCATCGTAGTAAATGTTTATAGAACACTTGGACAGTTATAATAAATATGATAGTATGGAAGTTGTTTAATGATCATTGGTTATCATTATCTGCTTAATCACGTGTTTGCTCTAGTATAGGTGCAAATCTAGTCGACAGGTTAATAACAATTAACTTGACAATAATGCTTTTGAAAAGGGTCTTGAAATGCTAAAAATGCTTCTTTTCGCAAATGAGTCAGCTACCCTACTATAAAGCCCTTCATAATCCTTGGTGTCACTTATTTTTGGTTATGTCGGGTAAGTCTAGCTGAGTACCTTCTCGTACTTAGGGTTTTATTCCCACTTGTTGTAGATGGGCAGATGTATTACGGCTACTGTATCAACTGCCTTTACCCTACGATGGGTGATGCTTAGGACCATGGGCATGGTCATTCCTTACGTCTCGTCTGATGCTTTTGTTGGAGATGATCATTCGCTAGCACTGTATTTGAACTCAGTGTGAGAGTGTGTGTGGTTTGAACAAATGGCTTTCGCTACTTTTATTTGAACTTGTTTTGTAATAACTATGTTTAAACTCTGATGTATCTGAGATGCAAACTTTTATGTAATATGTGATGGTGACCGCTAAACTTATTATGATCTTGGCTGGAATGGAAGTTGGTTTGAAATCCTTCGTGATTTCACGGACTACCGGGTTATATGGGCTTAAGTTTGCTAAATTGTCTGCTCTGGCGGATGATTTTCTTACTTAATTTCGTATAATTGGTTGGTTCTGTTACAGACGTAGATGCCGGAGAGAACGCATCGGACGGGAGGAGGCAGAGGGCTAGGAGCAGCGGGAGCGGCAGCAGGAGGGGCCGGCCTCCTCTAGTCAGGCTGCGTGATGTGCCGGAGGAGGAGCGCCGTACCACGGACTCCTCGGAGGACGAGCAGGTTCTAGCGACGGACAAGGTTCGGGCGACGGACAGTGAGGGAGAGGCACAGGAGGGCGACGAGGCCGGAAGTAGTTCCACTGCCTCTGCTATGGCTAGCCCCTACTTGCGAGGTCCCTCAAAACTCCCTAGGCCTCCGCTTCCTCCCCTACGCCTAGTGATCCGCCCCTAGGGGGACAGGTAACTAACTTTAGATTTAATCACAGCTACTTCATATAACCTGTTGAAAATTGTCAAAGAAACTAATAATGTTTGTTAATGACTTGTGCAGGCACTGGGAGGTTGTGTCGCCTGGTGACTCACGTAACCCCAACCACATCTTGGGCTTGTGTGTAGGCACCATTACCCCGGCATTGTCACGCACAAGGGGACTGTGGGGTTGGCCAAATCGTGGGACCACTACAAATCTGCCCCCGACGTAGATTATGAAGACAAGCAGGAGCGGGTCAGGAGAGAGTTCTGGGTAAGTCTCGTTCGCACAACTTTGATCAATACGTCGCATTCATTTGACACTTTTTGACATAATGAATTGATATAGTGTGTCTGTCTACAGACTTTTTCAGGTGTGAAGAGGGACAGGAGGAGAGGGCGGAGAAGAACTTGGTGAAAAGTGCCAGGAAACGCATCAGCGACATGCACTACGAGGAGCGCCTCACTTGCATCATCAAGTACTACGCCACGCGACTTGGTCAGAAAGTCAGCAAGACACAGGCAAGACAGATGCCTCTGGCCCAGGAACAGTTCCTTGAGGTAAATGAAGAAGAAGAATACTGATTCATTTTGAGATTAAGCAGTTTTCATTTGGTCATCTTACATCTCAAATTCTTTATGACATGTAGATGATTCCATGGTGGTGCGAGTCCTTTGCCGACTGCTGGGAGATGATCATGGACAGGTGGTTCACAGAGGGTTATATCTAGGAACGCGAAGCCCACCGGGAGCGGGCTTTGCAGGCAACATGCCCCACACACCACCAAGGCAGCCGTAGCCTCGGCGCGTACAAGCAAGCTTGGGTACGTGAATTCATTTTTAGTATTCTGACGCTCCATTCTGCATGTTTCTTCTAATCATCTTGTCTTTCTCGCAGTCGGCGTCGCATGGTGGCCAGCCTTTGTCCATGTTCATGGCGTATGGACTAGCCCGCAAGGGAAAGGCGACTTCCGCTGTCACCTTCAGCCCGGATGACCCACCCGAGTCGTACAGCAACCCAAGCGCCCACACCCGCATTAGCTCCTACGCATCGGAGGCAAGGTCGGTCTAGGGCCAGACTGGGATCCGAGCACCGACGACATTGATGGCACGACTATCATGAGGATCAGACAGGGCAAGAAGCATGGGCGGTACTGGCTTGGCGATGGCACCCTCGAGTCTGGCTCTGTTCCCTCCCTCTCCCAGATCCGAGCAAGTACCCCGAGCGGAGGCCTGGCCATACGCCAACGGCCGTCCCCTTCACAGCAGTGGGTCGACGCACTCCAGGTTAGTCCAGTTTAACTCTTCGTACATTGATCTTTACATAACTTAGTTACCTTTATATTACTAAAACATTCGATTGAAATGTTGCAGGCCGAGAACGAGAGGATGGCTCAAGAGCTGCGGGACCTGGCGGCGAGGACCGAGGTGGCTGAGCGGGAAAGACAAGCCGAGTGGGCCGAGCGGGAGAGACAGGCCAAGCAGCTGGCGGAGATTACGATGTTCCTGTAGAACTTTGGGCAAGTGAACGGTGTACCTGTGCCGATGTTCGCTCCAGCGTCGCCACCAGTTGTAGCTAGTCCAGTGAGTATGAATCCATATTGCTTCGACTAGTGCTTTCATTAGATGACCCACTCTAAGCACCTGAATCTCTTGTCCTTTATGCAGCCTCCGTCGGCGGGTTCGAATAACCCATCTCAGGCGCAAGCAGGCGGTGCTGAGTTTCCTTCACCAGGCACTCAGTTTCCTCCCCACCTTTAGTTTGTATCTCTTTTTCACCGCTTGATGGACATGTGATGCACTGTGATCCACTATCGACTTGTTTCGATGGTAATTGGACCTATTATGTTTGTGATGTCGTGTATGTGAGGTATTGTATTCGCGATGTGATATATATGTGTGGGATTGAGTTTGTTATGAGATGGATGTGATATATATGTGCTATATTGTCTTTGTGATGCTTCAGATGTGATATATATCTTTTATATGCTGTGTTTGTAATTATAGAATCAAAAAACAAAATAAAAAAAATTAATTTTTGAGGCTTTGCCGGGTGCCCTGGCCCTGGCACTCGGTAAAGCTGGGATTCCCAGCTTTGCCGAGTGCTAGGGCCAGGGCACCCGGCAAAGTTTTTTCAAAAAAAAATCTTTGCTGGGTGCCCCATGACCTGGCACCCGGCAAATAAATTACGAAAAAAATAAAAAAAAACTCTTTGCCGGGTGCCCTCGCTGTGCGACACCTGGCAAAGAAATTATAAAAAAAAATAAAAAAATCTTTGCCGGGTGCCTCCACGGCACGGCACCCGGCAAAGAAAATTTGAAAAAAAAAATTAAAAAATTCTTTGCCGGGTGCCTCTGACATGGCACCCGGCAAAGAAGGGATGACGGAGCCGGCGCCGTAACGACCACTTTTCTTTGCCGGGTGCCGGGTTTGCACTCGGCAAAGTCTTTGCCGGGTGCCCGATAAAAAGCACCCGGCAAAGAAATCTTTGTTGACTAACTTTTTGCCGGAGGCTCTTTACTGAGTGCTGCACCCGGCAAAGGCTTTGCCGAGTACGAAGTAGCCTTTGCCGGGTGCATTCGGTACCCGGCAAAGCTCTGAATCCAGTAGTGTCGGTTTCACTTTCACCGCGATCAAAAAAAAAAAAGGCCCAGTACGTAGGTATAGTACTTCGTACAAATGTAGCCAGAAAGGAACAGCACATACAAGCATATCCTATCGCTGACCAGTGACAAGGTTGTGTTGTGAGGATAAAAAGGCCCGAACAGTGAAAGACGTCCGGCCGTCTCCATGCATGCACGCTGTGCGGCTTTTCACCACTCTCAGGTCATCAACCTTTTGACTGATGAGCTCCAAGCGTACGAGACAAAAGAGTTTGTCATGAAAAAAATGTGAAATGACTAGAGAGTACGAAGAGATAAGAGTTTTCTGTCTGTGTTGTCGTTGGTGTACTGCTGATATATTTACCATCATGGTGTTTTTCCGTCGTCGCATAAAAATGACTTGTCGTTACTCTTACTCTTAGAATGCGTTTGGATCCATATGCTAACTTTTAGAAGCTAATAGAAGCTAGGTTCATTTAGCTTTTAAGATTGTAGAAGCTAGCTAGCTTATGAAGTTGGTGGCTGTTTAGATTGTGAAATCTGAAAGGATCCAAACATGCTCTAGACTAGAATTCACGATGTTTCATGATATACATTATACATAGGCGAAGAGTTCACGTGCGAACGTATTTTTGCAAGCATAAAGATATATATACTCTACTATATATAGTATACATACGACTTTGTAACTTGCTTTTCTGTGTGTGTATAGTATATACTACATGGAAACGAGGTACAGAGACCAACAGATAGTATCCATATCTTCCTTTTGTGCATGGAGTTGACAGAACCGTGTAGTCTTGTCTGCTTCTATAGAAGTGTAGACAGTAGGCCTGTAGGCAGTCCTTGTACACATTTCCATAGGCCTTTGGTTATTTTTGTAACTAACGGCCGGTCATATACGCAGCCGTCTCTAATGCAATTTGCATAGCAGTGTATATAGGACACACCTCGCAGTCCTACTGTCTCGTACCGTTGCCTACGCACCCATGTTTTCTCCTCAAGGGTGGTCTCGTGTTGACCCCAACTGTTCACTAAAGGACAAATGTAGACAATCACCATGTTCGTTTGATCATTTATGTGGCTTATAAACCGGCTAATGCTGTTTTATTGTGAGAGAAAAACACTGTATCATGGCTGATAAGCATGGCTGATACGATCAAGCGAACAAGATAAATATGGTGTTAGCCACTGTGTTAGGGTTGCGGCAGGAGACACACCCACCATAGATATGTTTCACACCGAGACATCCGACCTTTTAATTTGAGAGAATTGAGAGGACGCTAGCTGCTTTTCTCACCCCATGCTGTACTTATGCAAGGAAGGAGACCCATAGCCCGATTCCTGCCCGGCCGTATGCACTAGCTACAGCAGATTTCTGAGAGTTTATCTCGTTCCTGCCTGTGTAGTGTTGATCATGTTTGTGACTTGTGATCGGTCTCTATTGCTCCCTCCGTTAGCAAAAGAATACAATTCTCATATTTCGAGGAGTCAAAGAGTTCAAAAGTTTGACAAATTATATGAAAAAGTACTAAGATTCATGAGACAAAATAAATACCATTACATTAGTTATAGAATATATTTTCATAATAAATTTATTTGGAGACATAAATGCTAATATTATTTACTATAAATTTGGTCAAATATGAGCCAGTTTGACCGGCACGATTCCCATAATTACATTCTTGGGAGTATTATCATTTGAAATAGATAATGAACTGTCATGTCAATAACCAGACAAATTTTCTTCTCTGACAAGCTTAAACGGAAACTCTAGCTAGTAGTAGTAGCAGAGTACTTGCCACTTGGGAGGAACTGGCATGCATGGTCAGGGGCTAATTAAGACCCTGTTTAGTTCCATTTGCTATGGCAAAAAAAATAGCCCCTAGAGTTTTGCTACTAAACTTTAGTCCTGCTTGAGGTGTTTAGATCCATGGCAAAAGTTTAGTCCTCCATAAAAAATTACCAATTTGCCCCTCCATCCTCTTCCCCCCTACCCTCCCAGCCGCACGCTCGGCGGCGATGATAGTCAGCACCGAGGGGTGAGGCCGGCCCGCGGCACGGCAGACGGCGACGGGGAGCTGAAGTGGCAGACGTCAGCGATGCTCGAGGGGGAGGCGCTCGCCGCAACCGCGAGGTCCAAATGCTCCGTGACGAGATTCAGAGGAGGAGGAGGGCGCGGGGGAGGAGAGGAAGCCGCCGAGATCCAGGGGAGGAGGATGGTGAGAGGGAGGAGATGACGCCGCCGTCGGTGGAGGAGGCCGCACGGCGGGCAGGGGGGGAGGAGGGCGCACCGGCCGGGGTGGAGGGAGGGCGCGTCACAGGGGGTTGCGGAAGGCGTCGGGCGGTCGCGGGTGGGGTGGGCGCGGGTGGGTGGGGGCATGAGGTGTCCCTTGTTAAGAATATCCAATAGGATCACATGACCGTAATATCTGGTTGATTGATGGTTGATTGATATCTCTTGAAGATTGGTTGTGCGCTCAGGCTTGGATTGCGGGTGAAGGCAAGTATCATGACTTCGATTAGATAGGATAGGTATCTCCTGATTGATGTAATCTTGTGATGTGATCTAGAGTTACCAAAGTAGTTAGCTTCTTCTTGTTGTACAAGTTGTACCGCCACGCCAGGGGCTCTTCCTGGCTATATTAACACGAAGCCGTGAGCCTGAGAGGGCATCACGTTCCAACCATTTTCACATGGTAATCAGAGCTAGGTTAGTCCACAATATTCTCGATGGATTCCTCTTCCGTGCTTCAACAATCGTTCTCTCTGATCGGTTGTCCCGTCACCGAGAAGCTGGGCAAAGGGAATTTTTTCCTATGGAGCGCCCAGGTGCTGTCTGCTCTTCGCGGTGCGCAGATAGCGCACTATCTCGAGCCCGACATTGTGATGCCGGCGAAGCAGATCCCCAAGGCGGTCGACAAGCCGACTGAGCTCATCCCCAACCCTGAGTATGAAACTTGGGTTGCGAAGGGCCAGCATATCGTTAACTATCTGCTCTCCAATATCTCCAAGGAGATCTAGGTGCAAGCCCCCCCCCCCCCCCCCCCCCCTGCTCACTTTTGACCTAGGTGTTTAGATCGATTTGACCAAACACATGAGCTGAAAGTGCTGGGGAAATAAACAGGGCCTTAGCCGACGACAGATAGAGCTGGGCAGGCATGCCCTACACCGTACTGTAGAATCTTACGTGCAACACGAGGAAAGCTGATCTGAGCATGCATTTGGCCTTTCCCATTGCACAAAAGTTGAGTCCCAAGTACTGGTCGCTTCGCAGAGAAAAAGGACCAAAGATTTCGACGCCGCGCACTTGAATTGGCAGATTGCACAACATGGACATGGAGTGAAAAGTCCTGTCGTTGCAGGGTTGCAGCTACCTGTACACCGCCGATGAATTGAACCACGGCCGGCCGCGGCGGGACTGGTGGTTTGGCAGCTAGCAGCTAGCATGCGTTCACGTAGACCCCCATGCACATGCAGGACGTACGAGTACTCCGTCTATCCAAGTGGCGGGGCCACATGCTGGCGCGGTGCCGGCGCTTTACCGTGCCAGGAGGAGAGGCGCCGGCCGGCGGTTTCCAGCTGTGCTCAGCCATCATCCATCAGCAACGCGAGTACCGCGAGTCCGCGAGCAGCAGCAGATGGCAGTCGGTCAGCGTGCCAGCGCGCAGCCGTCGTCGTCGTTCCCGTCGCCGATCGGTCATGCGCCGCCCAAGACCAACATGTGAGGAGCGTGCAGTGCCGTTGCGTACTTGCGTGGAGGGAGGGCCGCGCATCCCGTACGCGCGTGTTTTGCTGAATTTTCCGCGTACGTATACTGTATCTAAGGTAGTAGCCCCGGGACCACGTGCGGGTAGGGCGCGTGGATCGCCGCGCGCGGTGTTGGCTCCCGGCACCGCGCAGGAGGGGCACCGGCTGACCACCGGCCCATGTCGAGGTGGCCGCGTTTGGTGGGCGCTGTGCCGAGCCGGCTGACGTACGTACGTACAAGTACGACGACGTTTTTGTTTTCCTCCCCGCTGGCCTCGATGGAGTCGACAGTGTTGGAAGCACGAGTTCAAACTGTGTAAGGGCGTGGGATTCGCATTCACTGAAGCTCAGGTTCTTTTTGGCAGCTTCCATTGCCATGAATCTATACATATATATAAAAGACGTGCAGCCTGGGATCTCCGACCGCTCTCACATATCACTGTTCCGGTAACAGCCAACTATACATATATATATATATATAATATACATATATATAAAAGACGTGCAGCCTGGGATCTCCGACCGCTCTCACATATCACTGTTCCGGTAACAGCCAACTATACATATATATATATATATAAAAGACGTGCAGCCTGGGATCTCCGACCGCTCTCACAGATCACGGTTCCGGTAACAGCCAACGAGCAATGAACAGTAACGGGTTTTATAAACAGTAACGGGTCGGGGGTACAGTAACGGGTCCATAACTGGTAGCAGCGGAGGTAAACAGTAACGGTTTTTTTTGTAAACACTAACGGGTACGGTGAACAGTACTACACCCGATAATAAGCACTACCACCCTATACATATTTTTTTTTAATGCCCGCGCAAAGCGCGGGGCTCCCTGCTAGTAATCCATGATAGGTGTGTATGTACACAGTAATAACAAAATTCATTTTGATGCCGGGGCCGGGGACTGCAGTCGTTATAGATCGATATTATGGTACACTGGTATATATCATGGAGGTAGAACATCATAATCATCGATCGATTTAAGTTGCCATAGGGACATAGCACATAGGGTAAGGTATATTATTATCACCAATCCAACTTCAGTTTACTTTCAACAATTCAGTTACAAAAGGAATGGGTGTGGAGCTGGCGTTTTCATTAGCGAAACAAACCTAGGTTAGATATAGTTAGGATCAATCAGGAGTGCAACGACATAATACAATTCAGGGACGGAGCTAAAGCAAATTGGAGGGGACGACGTGCTTATTAGTTTCTTTGTGGGCGCTAGGATTGCAGAAATAGTACGTGATGAAAGCTTAGTTAGAATCACTGTTTTATACTTTTCCGTGGGTGTGTCCGCACCCCTTAATTAAACCATGTATATATATCTGCCCCGGACACAATTATGTGCCATGCTTTATTTCCAATTTGTCAACTTTACCTAAGATCAACGCTCCTCTCACCTTAAAATTTAAATTTATATATGCATTTTTAAGTTCATCATGCTTGCATGTGATTTGGAGTTTATTGGATTTTAATTGGATCCTTTTTGTGAGATTGATCTATCTATTATCTTATTACAATATTGTTAAAAACCACCACATTTGCTGACAAGAGGTCTGCAAATTACAAGGTTAATAAAAATAATCAACTACATCGTTAATTTTATGAACATTTATTAGTCCTCATTAACCCAAGGATTTCATATCATATACATCGGACAAAAAGAAAGATCTACAACATTGATTGTTACGATCATCAAGTAGTTCCCTCTAGATCAATATATCAAATACACTTATAGAAAAGTTAAAGGCACGTACGGTTGATTGTTAAAATAACCCAATGGTCAAGATTATCCAAATGATATTATTTCCTAACAATATGTGTAATTCCTATAAAAATTGTTTTATACCAAATTTATTGGGTTTAGACATGTCAGATTTTTTCTCTCCTGTTATGACACGTGGATATATGTGCTAGTATGTATGAAAACAAACAATATCGGTTGCATCAACTTAATTAGGTCCCATTTGGCAGAGCTCCGGATGAATGCAGTTGTGACTCCTTAATTCGTGCACGGTAACGAGAAGCGACTTTTTTCTCCTCTGAACTAAAAGTCGATAGAATCATTATTTTAGCTTCATCTCCTCTTACTGCTCAGCACACGGTAGTATTCCAAGCCGTGCCAAACAATGCCTTAACTTTTTTTTTAGGAAAAACAGTGCCTTAAGGGGCTGTTTGGATGCTGCCTCCGAGCCAACTTTTCTGTGCGAGGCAAGTTTCTAGCAAACAGGCCCTCGTCCTGCCCTCCTGTCCATTAATATACGAGACACCCAGCCTAGGCTACCAAGCCCAACGCTCTTGGGCCGCGTTTAGTTGCTGGCCTGAATCAGCGCCGTCGGAAACAGAGGTAACTGTAGAGTACTGTAGCGTTTGTTTTTATTTGGTAATAATTGTCCAATCGTTGACTAATTAGTCTCAAAACGTTCGTCTCGCAAAGTACAACCAAACTGTGCAATTAGTTTTTGATTTTGTCAACATTTAGTACTCTATGCATATACCGCAAGTTTGATGTGACGGGAAATCTTCTTTCTGTATAGTCTCAAAGTTAGGAATTTAGTGGAACTAAACGTGGCCTCGAACGATATGGCAGTTCTTCTTGGGCTTTCGTGTATGGGGTACTCCTGTCACTGGCCCATCTAACTGTACTTGGGAGCGATTGCACACACAACTTCTGGCCCAACAACAACCTGATTCTTTCAACAGCCTACATACAGCATACTGTTCCAACTACTACCAGATCGGCGGCAGCCTCCAGCTTAACTGTGGGCCTCCGCCCCTGCCTTTGTTCTCCCGTTTCCACCCTCTGTCTCTATCGTGGTTCTCCCGTGTCCCTCGCGTGCGCTCTGTCTCTAGCGGCGACGACTGGGCGATCGCCGCCGCCTTAAGCCAGGTGCGCAGGTTTGTCTCTCAGGCACTTCGCCGGCGACGAGCACCCAACAGGTACGCCCAGCCCACCCCACCCGGTCTCTTCCGTTCCTGCTGTGAAACCGAGCACCCAGATCCTAGCTTAAGGTACTTGTATTCCGATCGGATCTGATCCAGTTACGAACTCCGATTTTGTTAAAAAATTATCGGGTGTACATGTGTACACCCTGGGTCTCTCCGAGATCTGTGGGCGTGAAGTTTAGAAGCGTATCATGTGGTTCCGGCTTTTGTTTCGAAGGATTCGACATTCTTTTATGTGATTGAGCTAGTAGGCGCAACGTCCAGATCCATATACGAATCTAGGGTCCATATACAGTTACTTGGTCGGTGTGTTCTGTAGAATTTTGATCCGCGCCTGTTTTTGTGTAGTATGTGAGTTGTGAGGCCACGTTATATGCGGTGTGTTTGATGTTTGAATTGTGGGTAGTTTCCTTTTGTTAATTCCGTGTGTCAAGCAGAACCGTCATGCAGATTGTAGTTAGAGTTTAGTTACGTTTGGGACTCAAGCTAATTCACCGATGAAGATTATAACAATTTTTTTCCGTATCATGCAAATTGCCTGGCCTTCTAGATGTGTTGGCAACAATAGGTACCACAAATTCACTTCTTCGTTTTGTGCAGTTAGGTACTTACGTACAGCTCTCTAAATCGCTTTTCTATACTGAATTTCATCGATCAAGTCACTACAAGGAAATGAGTGGGTTAAATGGCAAATTAATGCAAGAATTTATTTTTCTCTGCACATTTTCCATATTACGCGTTTGATGGTTATATTAGCTTTGGTTTTCATTTTCTTGTGCTACTCTTCCTTTGTCTGCATTTACATGTATTTTGGTAGGCTCACTTATATTTTACCTATAATGGATGGATGCATCTTTTTCATCAGAATTGTGACCACACAATAGAGTAGGCAGGGTTTCATTATGCTACTAGATTTGGTGCACACTGTACATAACGCTGATCAATATCTCTTCTTTAATATAGAGAGATGGCTGGCGGTTTTCGAGTACTGCATCTTGTGAGGCCATTTCTGGCTTTCTTGCCAGAAGTACAGAGTGCTGATAGGAAAATACCATTCAGAGAGAAAGTGATCTACACGGTCATTTCTCTCTTCATTTTCCTGGTCTGCAGTCAGCTCCCGCTCTATGGCATTCATTCAACTACTGGTGCTGACCCTTTCTATTGGATGCGTGTTATTCTTGCTTCAAACCGCGGTACTGTTATGGAACTGGGTATCACTCCAATTGTGACATCTGGAATGGTGGTGCAACTTCTAGTGGGATCAAAGATTATTGAAGTTGACAACAGTGTGAGGGAGGATCGTGCTCTGCTGTAAGTATTGTTGAATAATATATACGTCAAGTTTACTTCTATATCTACTGGTGGATACTTTCCTTATATGGACATGCTACACTCTATGTTGCATATCCATCCTTCTATCAATTGAATGCCATTGAGAACTGCAAAGCTTTATGGTTCTTATTCTTGTGTCTGGTGATTTTCTCGTGATGCATAGTGTACTTTTTATTCAGGAATGGTGCGCAGAAGTTGCTTGGTATCCTGATTGCTATTGGAGAAGCTGTGGCGTATGTTCTCTCTGGAATGTATGGCAGTGTGAGCCAACTTGGAACTGGGAATGCTATTCTCATTATACTTCAGCTTTTCTTTGCTGGTATCATTGTCATCTGTCTAGATGAACTCCTACAGAAAGGCTATGGTTTGGGGTCTGGTATCTCTCTGTTCATTGCTACTAATATCTGGTAAGCATATTAAATGCCACCACTCATTGATTTGCTATTCTGTACATGCTAGCTTACAGTAAACCCCCCTTCCCATGTAGTGAGAATATCATCTGGAAGGCATTTAGCCCAACAACCATCAACAGTGGGCGTGGTGCTGAATTTGAAGGGGCAGTCATTGCATTGTTCCATCTGTTGATTACTCGAACTGATAAAGTCCGTGCTCTACGCGAGGCTTTCTACCGTCAGAATCTTCCAAATGTGACCAATTTACTTGCTACTGTCTTGGTCTTCCTCATAGTTATCTACTTCCAAGGCTTCCGTGTTGTGCTTCCAGTGAGGTCAAAGAATGCTCGTGGTCAACAAGGCTCATACCCAATCAAGCTGTTCTACACTTCCAACATGCCTATCATTCTGCACTCTGCACTGATTACCAACCTCTATTTCATATCCCAGGTATGTACTTCAATTCTGGTGCTGCATTACATTTGATCTTTACATGCAAAGATTACAATTGATCTTTGCATGAATGTGCAAGGACTAAAATGTTTCTATGGCAGCTTCTCTACAGGAAATACAGTGGAAATTTCCTTGTTAACCTTCTTGGGAAATGGAAGGAATCTGAGTACTCTGGCCATTCTGTTCCTGTTGGTGGTCTTGCTTACTATGTGACTGCACCATCAAGGTGAATAATTAATTTCTTTTATTTTACTGCCTTCTCTTTGATGATTCTTTGCTTATGATTTTGTTAACATTGAATGAACTATTAATGATGCGAGCTTCAAATGTTTGAATTTGCAGCTTGGCTGATGTTCTGGCAAATCCATTCCATGCATTGTTCTATGTGGTCTTTATGCTGTCAGCCTGTGCTCTCTTCTCAAAGACATGGATTGAAGTTTCTGGTTCATCAGCGAAGGATGTTGCTAAGCAGCTGAAGGTAAAAATAATGGATAGCAACCCCCTGCCCCGCGGACCCCTGAGTCACTGTTCCTGCCATGTATGATAGTTTATATGTCATGACCTTTGTCCAACATTATTACCATCAAAACACACGCTGCCGTGCTTGTCTGCTTTTTTTTAACTTATATTATGAATTTAAAATTATCACACAAATGGATACCCTTGCATGGTTATTAGTAAGCTGCAGGATATGGACTACTAGTGTTAATAGGACGATATTTTTCAAATGCAAGATTTTCATGCTAGAGTGACCTGTAAACCCTTACCCTGGCATTTCAACAGGAACAACAAATGGTGATGCCAGGTCATCGTGAGTCAAACCTGCAAAAGGAACTGAACAGATACATCCCAACTGCTGCAGCATTTGGTGGAGTGTGCATTGGTGCGTTGACTGTTCTAGCTGATTTCATGGGTGCAATCGGCTCAGGAACTGGTATTCTGCTCGCTGTCACAATCATATACCAGTACTTTGAGACATTCGAGAAGGAAAGGGCGACCGAGCTTGGTTTCTTTGGTTTCTAATCTTCGTATCTGGGGGAGCCATTATGGGTATAGGCTGAATCCTCCTGCAAGTGGCAGTAATGCTTGGCCGGCTGTTTATGTTTGTAATTGGAGAGCTTATAGTCAGTTTAGGTTGCGGACTAATTTACACTGGGAAACTTGTAGCAGGTTCAGCATGCGTTTTGAGGCCAGTATGGTGGCATAAGTTGCGCCCAAGCACATCCACTGTCATCATCTTTTGGCATTTTCCGTTGTCATGTATTGACTATATAGAATTTTGGAGCAATTTAGAATTGAACACATGTTCCTTTTTGTTTGCAACAGCGATCTTACTAATGTTTCTGGTTCCTCTGAATTACAACATGTACCAATGATATACTTTTGTTCCTAAAAGCTTTGGAAACCGCTAGTAGTTTTTTTGTTATCCTTTGCTGGTTGCTAACACGTACTTGCAAGCTAGACGGTTACCGACCAAACCAGATCGAGATGATTAAGGTGAAAGCTGCTCAGATTTTTTAGGTGAGAAGTGAGAACTGCTTGCTGCCCTGGCCCCTGGGGCGGTGGGGCGATAATTCAGTATGGTATATCACACGCCATCTTGGAAACAGGGCGATCAAAACAAATGACATCGATAATGAACCGGATGGGTTGAAAGCTCCCACTGAGATAAGATCGTCTTTTGCTGTGTCAGAACTATTCACTGTAATCGTTCTAGTAACACTTGGGAGTTCGGAGCTTGATTTAGCGTTGGTACCTGGGTCAGTTCGTGATTTATCTCTTCCGGACATTGTAAACAGCCTTGTGTGTTTCGTAGTTTTCCTAAACCCCATACCCCTATATGAATATTGAATGAGCGGGTGCTATTCCCTGCTGACTTGGTTCGTAATTTTCCTATATATATGAACATTGAACGAGCGGTGCTGTTAATTCCCCGCTGACTCGGTGAGATTATACTTTTGGGCTTTGGCTCACGGCAGGTCAACAACTTGGAATTCCCCGCTGACTCGGTATATTTGGCATACGGCAGAACAACTTCGGTATACTTTTGGCTTACGGCAGGTCAACAACTTCGAATTGATCACTGGCTATGAGTTCACTTTTGACCAAGTCTCGAAATGTCGGATACTGTTACAGCTACGAGTAGGACCCAATCAAGCTCCACTGCGTATCTCAAAGGAGACGCGAGGGCCATGGAAACAGAATTCGCCCCAGCCTTAGAAAAGACGAAGAGAAACTAGTGCTTGCAAAGGCAGTAACGACGGTGAGCTACCTCAAAATTCTCCTCCATCCAAGCAAACATCGTCACTGACACAATCTGAACACTTTTAACAATTTAACTGAGGCGACTACCCTGGTAGAGGGTACAAAAAGAATCCGTTAACATTGAAATGTGATTTAGGTAAATAATGACCATATAAATCAGTCATGCGGTGTTCAAGCAAACTGGTGAAATAAATTATTCGCACTAGAACGGCAAGTAGAGAAAAGGAATTAACTCACACAAAAATTTGACACTTACATTACATGCTGACCATGACATCATGCTGAACAAAGCATGCACCTGCCTTAAAATCAAGTATTTCTCTACATATTTTGCACCAGTTCAAAAGGACCGTCAAATATGCCATTTGCCTTGCATGACAGTATTGGGCCACTCGGGGAAGAAAAAAGAATGTGCACATTTGTGCATCTTATAGATAATTAGCTATTATGAATTTGTCTTGCTTTCGGAACTTCTTACTGGATTGAAATACGGGTGAGCCTGCAAACATCAATAGATGTTTTTAGCATAAGCTAGTTTTGAAGTTATATGCATGGCATACTCATCCAGTAACTTCCGTCAAGAATGTAGGCCAGAGAGGTACCATGGTTTCCTTGGCTGTAGGCCTTTCCTGGTGATCATACCGGAGGAGTTTATCTACCAAATCAATAGCCTGTAAAAGGTAGAAACTTGTGTAAAAAAACAAGAAATGGGGAGTAGGCTACAGTTATCAAAAGGCAACAAGAGTCACCTCAGGTGTCGCAAGGTGTCTGTTCCTAGCATTGACAAACTTGGGCCATGGTTTCCTATTATGTCTGTAGCCACGAAAACATAATTAGATCATCCAAAATAAAGATCATGATAGTCTACAAGATTATCCGAACTCCAAAACAATGACCTTCCAACAAGTCTTTCAAGCTGTTGGTCAAGCTGCAGGCCATATTTTTCAAGGTAGTCATACAAATCTCCTGTGCCAAGAACCTGCAGAACAGTAACACGTATTGCATGTATCATACAAACAAATAAGACATTAAAAATGCTTTCAAACAACCATTTCTTCATGAAATGCAGGAGCAGAGGATCAGAGGAAATCGTACAGCTAAAATGGCTAGGGTTTAGGTTTAGCATCTTTAGGGTGTATTCAATCACAACTGCAACTGTGGTGCACCACATATACAAGATGTGGTAGCCAATCACAATGAACTCAAAAGCAACACAAGGAGATGATGCAATAATGGCAATGAACACAAAGGCAGTACATAGAAGATACAGCAACATCTAGACATTTTTTTAATACTCTAGCCATCACTAATGAAAATTGGACTAGTAATTGTTTATAAATATATAAACTTTGCAGTAAATATGCATGGTGATACGTGCCACTGATATGTCAGTATCCATAAATCAACCATACACAATAAGCTAGTTTTAGTAATGTTTACATTCAGTCAACTTTCTGTACAACCAAGGCTATGACAGTATGCTATTAAGGTCCAAATAAAAGATGTCAAAGTAACATATGAACTTGCCATCAACAACTCTAGGATGACTCTAAAGCAGACATAGCACATGCAAACAATAATGTCAGATGAACCAATTAATTTGTGCTGGCTTGCAATCACTGCATTATTCCATTTAAAGCACTAGATTAAGTGATACAGAAAAACACGATGACAAGAAGTTTCAACACAGAGCAGCTTCAAACTTACCTCAGTTATTTTCACTAATTGATCATAATTATCCTGGCCACTAAAGAAAGGGTCCACTCGGAATATCTGTTAGGACCATATAGCACATCAACACAGGTCTGTTAGCCAAGATAACTAATTGATCATAGTCTTGCCACTTACCATTGCTGCGAACATGCAACCAAGGCTCCACAAATCTAAAGAGTAATCATAATCTAACAAATCCACAAGTAGTTCAGGACCCTTGTAGCATCTGTAAATAGCAAAAGGACATGGTAAACCAAGGGGAGAGAGGCAACGAGAGGCAACTAGAGAGTAATATATTTTCAATGTTTAAAAAAGCGCTAGGAGCTAGGCAGGTGGTTAGGCTCTGCCTAGCACCTAGGCATTTCTAGTCATTGCTAGGCGTTTGTTCTTTTGTGCCCAGTCAGAGTACTGCCATGCTAGATATAGGAAATTTAGCATATCAGAACAGGAGAAAAAAAAATGATATTACCATGCATCTATAAGAATATGATTGTAGTTTATCTTTCTTCATCCCTAATTTGTCCCATTTTTTAATAACATACATCAAGTCAAGCCTAGACAAAACACCTAGGTGCTTGGCGATGGTGAGACAGTGCACTGCCTAGCAGCTAGCGCCTAGGCATCGCCTTTTTAAACAGATGTTTTTTAAGAAACAGTGCTACACAATAATTTACTATTTATATACTGGGTATAACATAAATCTAACGTGAATTTAGTACTAAACAAAGAGATGAACCAGAACTAATATAACAACAACAACAAAGCTTTTAAGTCCCAAACAAGTTGGGGTAAGCTAGAATTGAAACCCATCAGAAGCAATCAAGGTTCAGGCACGTGAATAGCTGTCTTCCAAGCACTCCTATCTAAGGCTAAGTCTTTGGGTATATTCCATCCTTTCAAGTCTCCTTTTATTGCCTCTACCCAAGTCAACTTCGGTCTTCCTCTGCCTCTCTTCACGTTACTATCCTGGCTTAGGATTCCACTACGCACCGGTGCCTCTGGAGGTCTCCGTTGCACATGTCCAAACCATCTCAACCGGTGTTGGACAAGCTTTTCTTCAATTGGCGCTACCCCTAATCTATCACGTATATCATCGTTCCGAACTCGATCCCTTCTTGTATGACCGCAAATCCAACGCAACATACGCATTTCCGCGACACTTAACTGTTGAGCATGTCGTCTTTTCGTAGACCAACATTCTGCACCATACAACATAGCAGGTCTAATCGCCGTCCTATAAAACTTGCCTTTTAGCTTCTGTGGTACCCTTTTGTCACATAGGACACCAGACGCTTGCCGCCACTTCATCCACCCTGCTTTGATTCTATGGCTAACATCTTCATCAATATCCCCGTCCCTCTGTAGCATTGATCCTAAATATCGAAAGGTATCCTTCCTAGGCACTACTTGACCTTCCAAACTAACATTTTCCTCCTCCCGAGTAGTAGTGCCGAAGTCACATCTCATATACTCAGTTTTAGTTCTACTGAGTCTAAAACCTTTGGACTCCAAAGTCTCCCGCCATAACTCCAGTTTCTGATTCACTCCTGTCCGGCTTTCGTCAACTAGCACTACATCGTCCACGAAAAGCATACACCAAGGGATGTCCCCTTGTATGTCCCTTGTGACCTCATCCATCACTGAAGCAAACAAATAAGGGCTCAAAGCTGACCCTTGATGTAGTCCTATCCTAATCGGGAAGTCATCCGTGTCTCCATCACTTGTTTGAACTCTAGTCACAACATTGTTGTACATGTCCTTAATGAGCCCGACGTACTTCGTTGGGACTTTATGTTTGTCCAAAGCCCACCACATAACATTCCTTGGTATTTTATCATAAGCCTTCTCCAAGTAAATAAAAACCATGTGTAGGTCCTTCTTCTTCTCCCTATACCGCTCCATAACTTGTCTTATTAAGAAAATGACTTTCATGGTTGACCTTCCGGGCATGAAACCAAATTGGTTCATAGAGACCCGCGTTATTGCTCTCAAGCGATGCTCGATAACTCTCTCCCATAGCTTCATAGTATGGCTCATCAACTTAATTCCCCGGTAATTCGTACAACTTTGAATATCTCCTTTATTCTTGTAGATCGGTACCAATATACTTCTCCTCCACTCATCAGGCATCTTGTTCGATCGAAAAATATGGTTGAACAGCTTGGTTAGCCATACTATAGCTATGTCCCCGAGGCATCTCCACACCTCGATTGGGATACCATCCGGTCCCATCGCCTTACCTCCTTTCATCATTTTCAACGCCTCTCTGACCTCAGATTCTTGGATTCTCCGCACAAAGCGCCTATTGGTGTCATCAAAAGAGTCATCCAACTAGAAGAACATATAACGATGCATCAAAATCCTATTGTGATTTACAGGTCTACTAGAAGAACATAGAATGGGTGAGGTCATTGGATCAACAAAATATTCATGGTTTATTAATAGTAACAGTTATCATGAATATTTGGACAAATAAAATATTTTTAATATAATGCCGAACAAGTCCAAGAACAGCCAATTTTCGAAGCCAGGGCAGGGCAGCTGACCTTGAAGCAACTCTAGCATTATATTCCATCTTGGGATGATAGAACTCTGCAAGACCCCAATCAATAAGACGAAGCTGGCGTTTTTCATGGTCAATCATGACATTGTGGGGTTTGACATCTCGGTGCATTATACCGCGTGAATGACAATAATCTAGTGCCTACACAAATACCTGGAAAAGTTAAGACCATCAAGTTGAATGCAGCCTGATAGAAATAGAATGGTTTGAACTATTAAGTTGCAAAACTGTAAAATAGTTAGCTATCCTCAAGAAAACTGAACCTATTAGCCCAGATTAGGTCACAGAACAAACTGTACATGAAAATACATCATAGCACCACATGCTGCATCTGTTTTGGTCTTTATGAATTACGATGCTTGTCCAGATACATAACGGAATCCGTTTGCTTTTTGTTCAAACTCTAAACATCTATATGACGGTTCAAATTCTGTCCATCATGTGAATTTGATTTGATCATGCACATCTAAATTTTGTTTACAGGAATAATATTATATGATTAATGGGTACTCAGAATCTAATAAGAATTTATGAACTGTGATATTTCAGAAAATAACGTATTGTAGGTCATCTGTATTATTTTCTGCAGTTAAATTACTGTTCCATGAGTGACTCAATACTCAATAGAATGCAGACCTTGAGCGTCTAAAGCTCCAAACAGATGCAGAGTTACCATATTCTAATATTCACTATTCAACATAGAATGATTAGTCAGCACCAGCATATTGGCTAAAGTATTTTTGAAAACAAAGGCATGGAACTATCTCGTAGAATTAGTTATCTTTTTTTTCTTTTTCTGTGTGCGCAATAAGATCACAGGAGCTAACAAGCTACACTAAGTACTATAGCATTGAGAGGTTTACCTCTGTTACGTTATGTCTTATATTCATGAATTATATTAGCAAAAGAATATAAATCAGAGAATACTTATCAGCCTAATGCAACTCGTAAAACTTCTAACCTCAGTGACGTGCAAGAAAAACAAAGGGAATTTAATTTTACATTGATTGCAAAGGTTATCAGAATCAAACAGGTATATCATGAAAAAGAAGTTAAAAAATGAAATAGCTGAACCACGAACAAGACAACAGAAGAAACAGATATGAGCACTTTTGAGGTTCAGTTTCTTGCCTTTAATAATTCAAAAATATAATATCTGATATCATAATCAGATAACGTAGGGTAGAGCACTTTGAAGTCCGTGTTGTTGACATGTTCAAAGATCAGACTAGGTGTCTTTGATTCATCATCTCTGACAACATCAAGTAGTTTTACAATGTTAGGCCCCCCATATAAGTTCTGAAGTATCTTTATTTCCCTCTTTATCTGGATCATCATAAAAGACATCCACATGAATCCTTATGATGTCACACAAATCTAAGCAAATAGAAGGAAAAAAAAAGATAAACATCAAATTGTCTCTATAGCTGAAAAGCATATAGAAGCAACTACAATGTCTCCAAACCACACTGCCACATGCTCTTTGGCATCCTAAGTGGATAAGTAGTAGAAGCAACTAGCCAACTAGATAATCCTCAGACCTAACACAAAAACAGCTGAGACTGGTAGACATTGGTATACAACAATCTAGCACTACAAGGCAGTCCCAGTGTTTCAGTTTTATGATTCCATCCATAGCCCATCACCATCACCGGTGGCCAGAAATGTGACAACCACCGCAACAGAGCATTGTAAAAGCAAAACCTGACCTTCTTCTTCTTCACGGGCTTGAGGATCTTAATGACGCATCTCTCGTCGCTCCCAGCCCGGAAGCCTTCGAACACCTCGCTGTACTTCCCCTTCCCCACTTTCCTCATCACCTCGTACCCATCCTGCTCCCTGCACAGACAGACGCATCAGAACGAAAACCCTACACCCTTCAAATCTGGAGATCACGGTGCAAAGCCGAGCTCCAGCTCCGTGTGCCTACCCCCACTGGATGTCGAGCGACTCGTAGTCCCAGTACTCCTTGGGCCGCTGGGCGTCGGCGTCGGCGTAGACGCGCGCCACGGAGGCGGCGGCCCCGGGGTGCCGCGTGGCCCGCCCGAAGCGCGGCATCATGGGGAGCGGCGCCTCAGCCGCAGCTGCCGCGGCGGCGGCGAAGGCCGTGGGGGCGAGGCGGCGGCGCCGGTGGTGGTGCGCGTGGCGCGGGGCCGCGGTGGAGAGGAGGAAGCGTAGGAGGAGGCCCTGGGGCGCGGCGGTTGCGGCGGAGGCCGGGAGCGGAACGACGCGGCTGCGCAGGGCGCACCAGGCCATGAAACCGCGGCGCGGGCGTGCTGGGGAATTGGGGGTAAAGATGGCAACGGGCCCGATACCTGATACCCGACGGTTATTTGATCCATCAGAGGGGGACAGTAATGAGATTATATCTTTATTTGTGGGCATCTAAATAGACAAGAATCCATCCCCGACGGGTATAGCGGGTACAGAAACGTTCCCTATTTATCCGTCCCCGTTACCCGTTGGGGAACCCGACTATTTGAGCTGTCATGCGAGTATTAGGCCCAAAGACGCTCAACATAGGTATTTTGGTCCAAATCTGAACAATCATATATATAGTTTGTGTGTTCTAGGAACCCTAGTTCAATTTTTTCTCACCATCTCCGTCAGCAGCACAAGCACCCCTGCCTCACGAGCGCTCGTGCCCCTCGCTTCCTCAGTTCGGTCTCTCTGCCACCTTTGTTCGTCCTCCTCGCAACCTCGCTCCTTCTCCTCGACATCTTTGAGACTCCGACACTTATACCCGGGTGAAAAAGAAACGTCTCCAATTGCAAAGCTGCGACCCCAAGTGTCCTTGTTTATCGGGTATGCAGTACCTGTTGGATATCTGTTAGCCGACTGATACCCGACGGGTACGGAGATGGACAAGAATCTATATCCGAGACAGTTAACGGGGATGAGGACGGGATAAATTCTCCATAGCGGAGAAGAGAACGTTCCGGCGATACTCGACGGGTACATCCCGTTGCCATCCTTAATTGGGGGCGTCGAAGGGCTCGCTGCCGCCGCACGGAGGAGGCCTCTCAGCGAGCGCGCGACACGCACGGCCGTACGGGCCCTCTCGGCCGTGGCTCGTGGATGGATGGGTTCGCGGCTTCCCGGTTCGCGCCCGTAAAAATCTCGGGAAAATCTTCTGTTTCGCACCGTGCCGGAATGACAAATTGGCAATGGTGGCCGTTGGGTACGGGCGTGGTAAACACTCTGCAACATGTCACATGTGTACTCCCAATACACTAGGTGTCTGCAGTTTAATCTACATAGGTTAGGTCATCTCTAGTGGCGAGAAAAAAGCAACTCATAGTCATGGATTGCGATAAATTGAACCGTCCGACAGCGATGGATGAAGTTTGTTGCATTCAAGGAGAGAGAAAGAACTGACTCATGTTCTTGTTGCATCGATTCATCGTGGTTTAAAAAATTGGCATGGATGAAGTTTGTATGAAAAATAGCCAGTGGTCCCGTTCGCTGGTCTGAAACTTGGTTGAAACTGGCTAAAAACACTGTTTCTGGCTGAATTGTTGTGAGAGAAAAACACTGTTCTGGCTGAAAAAACAAGCCGAACAAACCGAATATAGGGTAGCCGAACAGGGCCACTAGGAGGAGAATGTGTGAGAGGCTTGCACTTTTTTATTTGTATATATGTGTGGCGAAAGAAGCATAAGTTGAACCACGCAACGTAAGGGCCTGTTTGGAGGGACTCCGGCGACTTCGGCTCCGGGTAACGTAGTAGTACTGTGGAGGAGCCGTTGGAGCCTCGAATCCCTGGCTCCTCCTGCTCCTCTTGTTTTCACGTTGCTTTTTGTTGGGGCTCCTCCCGTCCGGCTCCTTACTACAGGTAAGAACAGGGTTGCACAGTGCTGCGCGTAGGGAGCCAGAGCCGCAGGAGCCGGTGCCAAACACTGCCTAAGTGTGTCACCTTTTTAACCTGATAAACCGACTCATACTGGTGATGCTCTTAAAGTAAATCTTAGTAGAACTAATTTCACCATAATCCACTCCAACACACTCACACATATACCCGTATATAAGCCATTTATCATCGTCATTGTATTAAAAAGTATATAAACTTTAAAATAATGGTTATTTTATATCTTTGTATTACACATTTAGTCTTCTACACATACAATAGGTAGTAGTAGTTTTTGGAAATTAGATTGACACTTTAGGACCTATATAGATATCAAGCATGTTGTTAGTAATTGCACATGACTTGACTAAGTAAATTTGCTTTAGGACATCATTCAATATTTGTATTTGCTAACTTCTCTCTCTCTCTCTCCAACCTTGGAAACTATTATTTTAAGACAATAGATAAAGTGTCTAAGGGCAGCTCCAACCATTGGCTTTTAAGCTAGCTCTAAGTATTTTTCTCATATTTTAATAGAAGAGAGAGAAGCTAGCTCTTAATCAAGAGCTAAGCTCTTGCACACATTTCAAGGTGATGTGAGAATGTTATATGGGGCTATTCATATTAAAAGCTATGTGCTAAAAGTTAGCATTATTGGATAAGTTGGCTTAGAGCCAGTAACTAGCTCTAACCATTGCGGGTGCCCTAAGAGCACCCCTAACAAGTGAGTTAGCTAACTAGCTCATAAGTTGCCATGTCATTTTAGAGCCAACACATGAGACACCTTCTCTAGTAACCTATCTCATACAGCACGCCACTTGGGCCCCACAACTTTCTTCTCCTCCACTCCGTCTTCATCCATGGGATGAGCCGCACATCGTAATCCACCAACGTTGCAGCACCTATGGCTGCCGTGACCGTCCGCACCGATCCGTCTCCACACCGATGGCCGCTGTCTTCGTACACGTCGGCCTCCGCATTGGGCCATTTCGCCATCTACGGCCCTCCGCGCCATTGAAAGGTCCTAATGGCTAGAGGGGGTGAATAGCCTAATAAAAATTTCTACAACACTACTTAATAAAATAGTTAGACAATTAGGAGGCGAAGCAAGTATTATGCTAGCCTATTAAATATGCAAGCCACCTACCACAATTCTAGTTTAGATAGTATATGTAATCACACAATAGCTATACCACTAAACTAAATTGGTGTGCTCTCAAAAGCTAACTAAAGAGTCACACCAACCAAACTAATAAGCTCTCACAACTAGCTACACTAAAGAGTTTAATAACTAGTTTGCGATAATGTAAGAGTATGAGCAAGATTGTTATACCGCCGTGTCGTAAAAAGAACCAATCAATCACAATGATGAAAACCAATGTAGACCAATCACCTCGGAATCAAATGATGAACACAATGATTTTTTACCGAGGTTCACTTGCTTTCTGGCAAGCTAGTCCTCATTGTGACGATTCACTCACTTGGAGGTTCACGCGCTAATTGGCTTCATACGCCAAACCCTCAATAGGGTGCCGTACAACCAACACAAGATGAGGATCACACAAGCCATGAGCAATTTACTAGAGTACCTTTTAGCTCTCCGCCGGAGAAAGATCAAGAACCCCTCATAATCACCACGATCGGAGCCAGAGACAATCACCAGCTCCGCTCAATGATCCTTGCTGCTCCAAGCCGTCTAGGTAACGGCAACCACCAAGAGTAATAAGCGAAATCCGTAGCGAAACACGAACACCAAGTGCCTCTAGATGCAATCACTCAAGCAATGCACTTGGATTCACTCCCAATCTCACTATGATGATGAATCAATGATGGAGATGAGTGGGAGGGCTTTGGCTAAGCTCACAAGGTTGCTATATCAATGTAAATGGCTAAGAGAGTGAGCTTGAACCGGCTATGGGGCTTAAATAGAATCCCCCACGAAATAGAGCCGTTATACCCCTTCACTGGGCATAACGCTCGCCTCTTGTGAACTTACTCAATCCAATCTTGAGATGCTCTTTTTCCAACTTGAGCTTTTTGTTCTCTTCCTTGAGTGCATCACTACTTTTATCTTCCTTGAGTGTAACCTTGTTCCCCTCTTCCTTGAGCTTCTTGTTTTCTTCTTTTAGCTTCTCATTCTCATGGACCAAGTCACCATCATGATCAAAGGTTTCTAGCACAATGGTGTTGTGGATTTTGAACTCTTCAAACTCTTTCTTGAGTTTTTCATTGTCATGCTTGAGCTTGACATACTCATCATAGTTATTGCACTCAACCACTTGTTTGCCTTTGCCACTAGATCCTTGCTCAATGCTCTCATCAATTAAATCATCATATGATGTAGCTATATCAATCTTAACAACATTGTTAGTAGCATCATGTGGCTCATTGGGTAAAAATTCTTGAGCAATAACAAGATTGTCATAATTAATCTTGAGAGTAGTATATTCATCTTTTAGCTTGTTGTGGCTAGTGATGAGCTTTTTGTGCACCCACTCAAGTTTATCATGTTTATCTTTAAGCTTTTTCTTAGAAGATTTGAACTCCTTGAGCTTGGATGACATAGTTTTATTTGCTTCTCTAAGCTCAACACTAGCCTTTTCGGCTATATCACATTTAGCTAAGAGAGAATCATTTTTAATCTCAAGCCTTTTATTCTTAGCTCTAGTCTTTATAATGATTTTAGTGTATTTCTTTAGCAATTTAGCAAGATCATCATAAGTAGGTGACTCATATTCATCATCATCGCTATCACTATCACTATCATCATTATGAGCATGATCATCACCACTACTATCATCGTCATGTGATACCTTTCGTTCACCTTTGGCCATAAGGTATAGGTGTGTAGAGGATGATGGCGGTGGTGGCGGTGAAGATGATGAAGAATCAATAGCAATAGCGGCCACCTTCTCATCGTCACTATCATCATCGGATGATCCACTAGATTAATCAATGTCCGTGAGCCAATCACCGACGATGTAAGCCTTTCCACTCTTCTTCTTGTGGAAGTCCTTATTCTTGCCATCTCTCTTCTTGTATGGCTTGTTCTTTTTCTTCTCATCTTCATCTTCATTGCTTGAGTCATCTTTCTTGCCCTTGTTCTTGTTCTTGTTCTTGTTCTTGAACTTGTCTTTCTTAGGCTTTATGCATTGGTGAGCTAGATGACCAAGTTCTCTATAATTGTAGCAATCTATCTCGGAGATTGGCTTTCTTCTAGAGCTTGTGAAGAACTTCTTCTTCTTGCCATCAAACTTGATGCCACTCTTGTTGAGCTTCTTTAGCATCTTGGTAGTTTTCTTCACCATGAGAGCAAGGCTTTCGTCATCAACTTCATCATCACTTGAGCTCTCATACTCAAGCCTTGCTTTGCCCTTCTCTTGGCTTGCTTTGAATGCTAAGTCTTTTTCTTTCTTTTTTGTAGAGGATGAGCCATCTTGAGGTGTGATGTGCATGTACATCTCATGAGCATTGATATTTCCCAAGATTTGTGTCGGTGTAGCGGTGGAAAGATCACCTTGATGTAGCACGGTCACAATATGTCCATATTTGTTAATGGGGAGGATACTCAATATCTTTCTTACAACATCGGATGGTTGCATTTGAGTGAGTCCAAGCCCATTAACTTCCTCTACAAGAACATTCAAACGTGAATACATCTCATTAGCACATTCTTTAGGAACCATTTCAAAAGAGTTGAGCTTCTTCATGACAAGATGATAGCGTTCCTCATGCTCACTCTTTGTTCCCTCATGGAGCGCATAAACGTCCGACCATAGTGCATGGGCGTCTTTGTGGTTCCTCACCCGATTGAACACATATCTGCAAATGCCTCTAAAAATGGTGTTTCGAGTCTTTGCATTCCATTTCTCGTAATTTACCTCATCGCCTTGTAGGTGAGTAGCATCTCGAGGTTTTAAGAAGCCTTGTGAGGCGGCTCTAAGAATACCAACATCTAGAGCTTCCAAATACGCCTCCATGCAAATTTTCCAATAAGCAAAATCATCTCCCTCAAAGATAGGCAGAGGTCCATCCCCGTGAGACATCTTGCTCTAGGCGGTTAAGCCTAAAAATATGAGCATGAGGCTCCGATACCAATTGAAAGGATTAAGATGCCCAAGAGGGAGGTGAATTGGGCTAATTCTAAATTTCTTTGCAATAATTAAATCATATGGTTAGCCTAATTAACCCCTTGTGCCTAGAAAGTGTTTCTAAGTGTTCTACCACACAAAAGACTTGCAACCTCAATTCCAATTCTACTATAGCATGGCAATTCTATGAATATAAAGACAAGTATTGAATTGCTCAAAGTAAATGCATAAAGTAAAGAGAGGAGAGGAAACACGGCGATGTTTTGCCGAGGTATCGGAGAGTCGCCACTCCTCACTAGTCCTCGTTGGAGCACCTGCACAAGGGTGTAGCTCACCCTTGATCCGCGTAAGGATCAAGTGCTCTCTATGGGTTGATTCTTTGACAATCCATCATGGTGAATCACCCACAACCGCTCACAACTTGAGTTGGGTCATCCACAAGCTCTCCGGATAATCACCAAGCTCCCAATCACCACCAAGCCGTCTAGGTGATGGCGATCACCAAGAGTAACAAGCACGAACTCTCACTTGACCATGACAAACCTAATGAGAAGGTGGATGCACACTTTGCTACTCTTGATCTTCACTAATGAGGGCTCTATTTGGGATTCTCAAATCTCAACCACCTCACTAGGACCTTGCTCTTCTTGGCACTCTCTAAGGTGTTTCTTAGCTATTGGAATGAGCAAAAGTACTCCCACACACGAGTGGAGGCTCTATTTATAACATGGGCTAAAAAACAAACCGTTATATGCCTCTACGGGGTGACCGGACGCTCCGGTCATGTTGACCGGATGCTCCGGTCAGTATATCCCGAACTCTAGTATTTACAGTATGACCGGACGCGTCCGGTCATGATTTTCCCTCTCTGGAACCTTACTGGAGTCGACAGGACGCTATCTCTCAGCGTCCGATCACTTGACCTCTCAGCGTCCGGTCAAACCAGACGTAAACACCTTAGTCAAATGAACTGACCGGACCATGAGCCAGCGTCCGGTCAAACCGGAGCCAGCGTCCGATCAGTATTTGACCCTCCATTCACTTCCAACTCTCGATCATATGTGAATGAAGTTTGCTCCATTAGATCTAAGGGCTATCTTGGAGCTACCTGGTGCTAGTTATAACAAGTGTGTACCACACCTAACTCACTAGACTCACCTAGGTCAAGCTACCCATCCATACCCCCTTAATAGTATGGCCAAAGGAAAAACAAAGTTCTAAACTACTCTAAGTGTCACTCCAACTCCAATCGACACTTAGAACTAGTCCATCCTTAACCTTGTCGTCCATCCTTTGAAAACTGAAACGATTTCCATCATAGGGGCATGACCACCTCGATTGCCGAATCGATCTCTATTACCATGACCTAACTTAATTGCCTCTGCAAAACACACGTTAGTCATAGTAATTTTATATTGTCATTAATCACCGAAACCCAACTAGGGGCCTAGATGCTTTCAGCTACAATAGCAAGCCGTATTGATAGCTTCGACCCAAAAGGATTGACTCACATTATATTCACTAAGCATAGACCTTGTATCAATGAGTGTCCTATTTTTTCTCTCAACAAAGCCATTTAATTGAGAGGTGTATTTGGCCGAGAATTGATGTGTAATTCCAAATTTATCACATAACTCATCAATTCTAGTGTTCTTGAACTCACTACCATTGTCACTTCTAACTTTCTTGATGGTTGTTTCAAATTCATTGTGAGTGCCTTTGACAAATGACTTGAAAGTTATAAATACATCACTTTTGTCCACTAGAAAGAATACCCATGTGTATCTAGTGTAATCATCCACTATCACAAAGCCATACTTGTTACCACTAATGCTAGTGTATTGTGTTGGCCCAAACAAGTCCATGTGCAATAACTCAAATGCGTTACTAGTGCTCATCATACTTTTCTTAGGATGGGTGTTTCCAACTTGTTTGCCGACTTGACAAGAGCTACAAAGCTTATCATTTTCAAACACAACATCTTTCAAGCCTTTAACTAAGTCATGCTTAACCAATCTATTCAATTGTTTCATTCCAACATGACCAAGCCTTCTATGCCACAACCAACCCATGCTAGACTTAGTGAATAAGCATGTGGACAATCTAGCTTCACTAGCATTGAAATCAACCAAGTATAGATTCTCATATCTAAAGCCTTTGAAGATCAAATTAGAGCCATCTACACTTATGATTTCTACATCATCTATCCCAAATATACATTTGAATCCAAGATCACACAATTGAGCCATGGATAGCAAATTGAAATTCAAGCTCTTTACTAGCAACACATTAGATATGCTCATGTTATTGGATATTGCAATCTTACCAAGCCTTTTGACCTTGCCTTTGCCATTGTCACCAAATGTGATACTATCATAACCATCATTGCCATTGGTGTTGATTGAGTTGAACATTCTTACATCATCAGTCACGTGTTTAGTGCACCCACTATCAAGAACCCAATGCCTTCATCCGGCTTTATAATTGACCTACAAAAGAAGATCAATTCTTTTTAGGTACCTAAACTTGCTTGGGTCCTTGAAGGTTAGTCACTAAGCTCTTTGGTATCCAAATGACTTTTTTCTTTGAGCTCATTCATGGTTTATCAATGAACTTAGCCTTCACACCATTTGTACCCTTAGTAAGCATATAGCATGAATCAAGCTTAAGGGAGGATACATTAGCATTTTTCTCTTATTTTTGCACTCTTGCTTTTTATGACCAACTTGCTTACAACTAGTGCAAAATTGATCATTGTTCTTCACAAAACTAGTCTTATGAGGAGCAAAGGCCGCCTTGCCTTTCTTGGGGGTATAGCCCAATCCCTCTTTATAGAGAGAAGCTCTTTGGCTACCAAGCACATAAGCAAGCGGTCCTCACCACCATAAGCCTTAGCTAAGGTGTGAGTGAGCTTATTGACCTCCTTCTTGAGGTTCTCATTCTCAACCACTAGTGAGGCATCACAAGTGAGACCATCACTATTAGATAAGGTAGAAGTGAAAGTGCTATAAGAAGGGTTAGTAGGAGCAACAATGATAGGCATAGATAGTGATTCATCAATTATATCACAAGTTACACCTACATCACAAGTTTCAACATGCTTTTTTTTATCTTGTTCATTAAGCAAAGTGGAATGAGCCTTTTAAGCTTTTTGTGGGCCTTGCCAAGCTTCTCATGGGCTTCCTCTAGCCTCTTATGAGTTGCTTTGAGCTCATCAAGGGCTTGCTTAAGGGCTTTTACCTCCTTATTCAAGCTCTTGCATTCCCTTCTCTTAATGTCAAAGTGTTCTTTAGCATCTTCTAGCATGTCAAATAATTCATCCTTAGTAGGTTCATCATTATCACTATCACTATCACTATTATTTTCATTTTCATGTTCATTATCATCATCATGTTCTTCATCACTTTCATCATTACAAGTTTGTACCTTAGTGGCCTTAGCCATGAAACATGATGAAGAGTCGAAGAGAGAAGGCTTCTCATTGATAGCAATGCTTGCAAGAACCTTCTTCTTGGTGATCTTGTCATCATCACTATCATCATCACTTGAGGAAGCATCACTATCCCAAGTGACCATATATGAACCACTCTTCTTCTTGAAGCTCATCTTGTCCTTCTCTTTCTTTTCCTTCTTGTCCTTCTTGTTCTTCTTCTTGTCATCATCATTGTCACTATTATATGGGCATTGAGCAACAAGATGGTCTTTGCTTCCACACTTGAAGTACCTTCTTGACTCTTCTTTGTTCTTGGATGAAGACTTCTTTCTTCTAGCACGATAGCCCTTCTTTACCATGAACTTGTCAAATCTCTTGACAAATAGAGCCATCTTCTCATCATCATCATCATCCCATGAATCATCATTCTCACTTGATGTTTCTTGATTAGCTTTGCCCTTAGATGATGTGGCCTTGAATGCCACGCTCTTTTTTATCATCCTTCTTCTCATCTTTCTTCTCCCTCTTTTCTTCCTTCTCATCATCATCTCTATAAGCATCATCGGTCATGATGTCTCCTAAGATTTGGTTTGGTGTCATTGTGTTCAAACCGGTCCTCACTAGCAAGGTGACCAACATGCTAAATCTTGCGGGCAAACATCTCAAGAACTTATTGGAGAAGTCCTTGTCCTCTATCTTCTCACCAAGTGCTTTAAGATCATTGACAATCACTTCCATCTGATGGAACATATCCGGCACACTCTCATCTTCCTTCATCTTGAAGCTTGCAAACTTCTTTTTGAGAATATATGCCTTTGCACCCTTCACGGCTTAAGTGCCCTCAAATGATTCTTCCAATTTCTTCCAAGCTTCATGAGCCATCTCAATATTCTTGATTTGCTCAAATGTTCTCACATCAATTGCATCATGAATGGTACTTAGAGCAATGTCATTGTTTTGAAGAAGCACTTCTTCGGCCATGGTGGGATTTTCTAGATCCTCAATCTCAATTTTGGTTTCTACCACCTTCCATACCTTTCTATTGATTGACTTGATATGTGTGGTCATCTTTGACTTCCAATAAGAATAATTTGAGCCATCAAATTGGGGTGGATTCTTGGTGTTGTTGATTTTAGCTATTTTAACACCGAAGGTTGTTAAGCCTCAAATAATGGTGACCTCAGCTCTCATACCACTTGAAAGGTCCTAATGGCTAGAGGGGGGTGAATAGCATAATAAAAATTTCTACAACAACACTTAATAAAATGGTTAGACAATTAGGAGGCGAAGCAAGTATTGCGCTAGCCTACTAAATATGCAAGCCACCTACCACAATTCTAGTTTAGACAGTATATGTAATCACACAATAGCTATACCACTAAACTAAATTGGTGTGCTCTCAAAAGCTAACTAAAGAGCCACACCAACCAAACTAATAAGCTCTCACAACTAGCTACACTAAAGAGCTTAATAACTAGTTTGTGGTAATGTAAGAGTATGAGCAAGATTGTTATACCGCCATGTCGTGAAAAGAACCAATCAATCACAATGATGAAAACCAATATAGACCAATCACCTCGGAATCAAATGATGAACACAATAATTTTTACCGATGTTCACTTGCTTGCCAGCAAGCTAGTCCTCATTGTGGTGATTCACTCACTTGGAGGTTCATGCGCTAATTAGCTTCACACGCCAAATCCTCAATAGGGTGCCGCACAACCAACACAAGATGAGGATCACACAAGCCACGAGTAATTTACTAGAGTACCTTTTAGCTCTCTGCCGGGGAAAGGTCAAGAACCCCTCACAATCATCACGATCAGAGCCGGAGACAATCACCACCTCCACTCAACGATCTTTGCTGCTCCAAGCCATCTAGGTGGCGGCAACCACCAAGAGTAACAAGTGAAATCCACGGCGAAACACGAACACCAAGTGCCTCTAGATGCAATCACTTAAGCAATGCACTTAGATTCACTCACAATCTCACTATGATGATGAATCAATGATGGAGATGAGTGGGAGAGCTTTGGCTAAGCTCACAAGGTTGCTATGTCAATGTAAATGGCAAAGAGAGTGAGCTTGAACCGGCCATAGGGCTTAAATAGAAGCCCCCACGAAATAGAGCTGTTATACCCCTTCACTGGGCATAACACGAGCTGACCGGATGCTCTGGTCAGTTGACCAGACACTGAGCCCCCAGCGTCCGGTCGCTTGCAGTCAGCCACGTGTCCTGACTTCAATGGTCATCAGTCTTGACTGGACGCTGCGCCTGAGTTGACCAGACGCTAAACACCCAGCGTCCGATCGTTTACAGTAAGGTTCCAAAACCGATTTTTGCTGATCAGACGTGTTCGGTCATGCTCGACCGGACCCTGCCAGCGTCTGGTCACACTGTGACTTCGTACTGTGTTGACCAACAACACGACCGAACGTAGCCCTTCAGCGTCCGGTCGCTGAGCGACCCAGCGTCCGGTCAGTACGCCAACATCTTTGTGACCAACTCTATTTCACCTCTAACTTCTTTACCCTTACTCAAATGTGCCAACCACCAAGTGTATCACCTTGTGCACATGTGTTAGCATATTTTCACAAACATTTTCAAGGGTGTTAGTTCTCCACTAGATCCTAAATGCATATGCAATGAGTTAGAGCATCTAGTGGCACTTTGATAACCGCATTCCGATACGAGTTTCACCCCTCCTAATAGTACGGCTATCAAGCCTAAATATGATCACACTCTCTAAGTGTCTTGATCACTAAAACAAAATAGCTTCTACAAATTATACCTTTGCCTTAAGCTTTTTGTTTTTCTCTTTCTTCTTTTCAAGTTGAAGCACTTAATCATCACCATGGTCTCACCATCTTTATGTTATGATCCTTATTTGCTTCACCACTTGAATGTGCTACCTATCTCATGATCACTTGATAAACTAGGTTAGCACTTAGGGTTTCATCAATTCACCAAAACCAAATTAGAGCTTTCAGCCACCGTGTGTCATGTGCGCTAGTCAACCGTTGCCCTCCGTGTCCCCGCCGCTCTAGTCCACCGCTGCTTCTTGCGCCCCTCCTCCACCCTAGTCCACCGTCGATAGTCATTCCTCTCCACTGGACCACCGTAGCAGGTAGCGCTCATCCCATCCTTGCCGTGAAGGTGAGGGCGCCCCATTTGTAGAGCTCCTAATGGATCCAGCTATAAGGTCCTAATGGATAGAGGGGGGTGAATAGCCTATTAAAAATTTCTACAAGAATACTTAGCAAACCGGTTAGACAAATATGAGGTGAAGCAAGTGTTGCGCTAGCCTACTAAAAATGCAAGCCACCTACTACAATTCTAGTTTATATAGTTTCTATCCACATAATGGCTATGTCACTACACTAAGTTAGTGTGCTCTCAAAGACTAACTAAAGAGCCACACTAACCAAACTAACAAGCTCTCATAATTAGCTACACTAAAAAGCTTGACAACTAATTTGCGGTAATGTAAAGAGAGAGAGAGCAAGATGGTTATACCGCCGAGTCGAGGAATAAACCAATCAATCATAAGAATGAATACCAATGAAGACCAATCACCTCGGAATCAAATGATGACACAATGATTTTTTACCGAGGTTCACTTGCTTGCCGGCAAGCTAATCATCGTTGTGGCGATTCACTCACTTGGAGGTTCACGCGCTAATTGGCATCACACGCTGAAAGCTCTAGTTTGGTTTTGGTTAATTGATGAAACCCTAAGTGCTAACCTAGTTTATCAAAGTGATTATAAGATAAGTAGCACTACTCCAAGTGATGAAGCAATGGTGAAGATCATGACGATGGTGATGGCATGGTGTTGATAAAATGCTTAAACTTGGAAAAGAAGAAAGAGAAAAACAAAAGGCTCAAGGCAAAGGTATAAATGATAGGAGCCATTTTATTTTTGTGATCAAGACACTTAGTGAGTGTGATCACATTTAGGATCGATAGCCGTACTATTAAGAGGGGTGAAACTCGTATTGAAAATACGGTTATCAAAGTGCCACTAGATGCTCTAACTCATTGCATATGCATTTAGGATCTAATGGAATGCTAACATCCTTGAAAATGTTTGTGAAAATATGCTAACACCTGTGCACAAAGGCGATACACTTGGTGGTTGGCACATTTGATCAAGGGTGGTGAAGTTTAGGTGCAAGGGTAAGAAACTCCACTAGCGCCCTAAACAGAAAAGACGGAGGTCACTATAAGTGACCGGACGCTGGTCTCTGTTGGACCGGCGTGTCCGGTCAGTTGCAGCAGTGAGCGTGTGTTTCGGTCTTCGACCAGACGCTGGCGCTAAAAGCGACCGGACGCTGGCAAGGTGCGTCCGGTCAGTGCTGACGTACGCTGACATGGGGCGCACAGAAGAGACATTGTGTGACCGGACGCTGGGTGAGTCTGGTCGGGCATGATCGGACGCGTCCGGTTGTGAAAATTCGCGTTTGGAACCTTACTGGAAATGACCGGACGCTGAGGTCCAGCGTCTGGTCACCTTCTAACTGATGCGTCCGGTCATCACTTGACCGTTGAAATCGGGTGATCGGCATTTAAAGCCGATGACACGTGGCGCACATCGCACGACCAGACACTGAGGTCCAGCATTCGGTCAACATGACCGGAGCGTCCGGTCAGCCCGCGTTGTGACCAGTAAAGGGGTACAACGGCTCTATTTCGTGGGGGCTTCTATTTAAGCCCCATGGCCGGTTCAAGCTCACTCTCTTGCACATTTTCATTGACATAGCAACCTTGTGAGCTTAGCCAAAGCCCTCCCACTCATCTCTATCATTGATCCATCATCATTGTGAGATTGGGAGAGAATCCAAGTGCATTGCTTGAGTGATTGCATCTAGAGGCACTTGGTATTCGTGTTGCGCTGCGGATTTCGCTTGTTACTCTTGGTGGTTGCCACCACCTAGACGGTTGGAGCAGCGGTGGAGGATTGGCATGAGTTGGTGATTGTTTGTGGCCATCTCCGGTGATTGTGAGGGGAGTTGTACCTTCCCCGGCGGAGTGCCGAAAGGTAACTCTAGTAAATTGCTTGTGTCATTGAGTTACCTCACTTGTGGGCCGGTTCTTGCGGTGTCCTATCGTGTGGACGAGGTTTGTGAAACACCTCTTAGCCGCCGAACCACCAAGTGTTGGTCGACACAACGGGGACGTAGCATGTTGGCAAGCACATGAACCTCGGGAGAAAATCGATTGTCTTTTGTCTTTGGTATTCTCCCGGTGATTGGCTATATATTTATCTTGTGATTGGTTCATCCCCTACATGGCGGTAAAATCACCCTACTTACTTATTTACATTCTTGCAAACTAGTTGATACAAGCTCTTTAGTGTAATTAGAATTGAGAGCTTGCTTTATTATTTATATTCATCTAGTTGAGCTCTTTAGAGTAGCAAGATTGAGGGCTCTTAGTGAGTAGTTACATAGCAAGTTTGTGTGCCTAAGTAATCATTGCAACTAGAATTGTTGGATAGGTGGCTTGCAACCCTTGAAGAGCTAGAGCAAGTTTGCATTACGCTATTTATCATACTAATCAAATTGCTCTAGTTGATTTGTAGATTTTTAAATAGGCTATTCACCCCCCTCTAGCCATATTAGGACCTTTCACACGCCAAACCCTCAATAGGGTGCCACACAATCAACACAAGATGAGGATCACATATGCCACGAGTAATTTACTAGAGTACATTTTGGCTCTCCATCGAGGAAAGGTCAAGAACCCCTCACAATCACCACGATTAGAGCTGGAGACAATCATCAACCTCCGCTCGACGATCCTCGCTGCTTCAAGCCATCTAGGTGGCGGCAACCATCAAGAGTAACAAGCGAATCCCACAGCAAAACACGAACACCAAGTGCCTCTAGATGCAAATACTCAAGCAATGCACTTGGATTATATCCCAATCTCACAAAGATGATGAATCAATAATGGATATGAGTGGCAGGGCTTTGGCTAAGCTCATAAGGTTGCTATGTCAATGTAAATGGCCAAGAGAGTGAGCTTGAGCCAGCCATGAGGCTTAAATAGAGAGCCCCCACGAATAGAGCCATTGGCTCCTCTGTTCACTGAAAAATCAAGGCGACCGGACGCGCTGGTTAGATCGATCGAACGCAGGACCCCAGCGTCCGGTCGCGCGATGCACGCCATGTGGCCCCTGCTTCAAATGCTGATCGCCCAATCCCAATGGTCATCCAGTGCACTTAAGTTGTGACCGGACGCTCTACAGTGTAGGACCGAACACAGGACCCCAGCGTTCGGGCACTTCCAGTAAGGTTCCAGTCGTGACCGGACGCGTCCGATCACGCCTGACCGGACTCGCCCAACGTTCGATCACTTACCCTCTTCTTTGTGCGCCGCAACATCAGCAGGACCGGACGCTGAACAGTGTTCAGCTAGAGTCCGGTCGCCTGCATCTGGTCACAGGCCGAGAGTACCACTTTCTTTTATAATTGATCGAACGCTGCTTTTTAGAGTTCGGTCACACATGATCGGACTCGCTCAGAGTCCGGTCAGTCTCTACTGACTGACCGACGCCTAGGTTTAGCCACCGGACGCGTCTGGTCCCACGAGGACAGCGTCCGGTGCACTCTGTGGAATCTTGTCTTTTCTGTACGGGCGGACGCTCCATCGGTGAAGTTTCGAACCCTTGCTCCCAAGTGTTAAACACAATGTGTATCACCTTTTGTGCATGTGTGTTAGCATATTTTCACAAACATATATTCAAGGGTGTTAGCACTCCACTAGATCCTAAATGCATATGCAATGAGTTAGAGCATCTAGTGGTACTTTGCTAACCGTATTTCGATACGAGTTTTACCCCTCTTAATAGTACAGCTATCGAACCTAAGTGTGATCACACTCGCTAAGTGTCTTGATCACCGAATCAAAATGGCTCCTACCACTTATACCTTTGCCTTGAGCCTTTCGTTTTTCTTTTTCTTTTTTTCAAGTCCAAGCACTTGATCATCACCATGGCATCACCATTATCATGTCATGATCTTCATTTGCTTCATTACTTGGAATGTGCTACCTATCTCATGATCACTTTAATAAACTAGGTTAGCACTTAGGGTTTTATCAATTCACTAAAACTAAACTAGAGCTTTCACCAGCTTCTCTGACGCATTCACTGTTGATGCACTATTCACAAGAGCTCTTTTTCTATTTCCTCTCTCCTCCTCTCATGAGCCAGTGGGAGCAGGTGAAGCTAGTTTTGTTTGGCTTCACCTGCTCCTACAGGCTTTGTGAGAGGAGAGATGAGAGAGAGAAAAGAGCTAATGTGAACAGTGCATGAACAATGAATGCGTCAAAGAAGCTGGAGCTGGCGAGAGCTCTACCAAACGGGGCCACATGACCAAAAGAAGCTAAGACGCAAGAAGCAAGATGGAGAGGGAGAGGAATGGGCATGGGCGTGGAGGGCCCCACGATTGGCCTCGAAATTCGTCTGAGCTAGGCGTGGGAATAAGAGACATCTCTTGGGTTTCTCTGTTTTCTCTTTCTTCCACATAGACAAAATGTTGAGTTGGATCTCTAAGAGTCATCTGAGATATCATTGTTGAGGGTGCCCTAAGAGCTAATTGCATAAATAAAAAGTGTCCTCAATATTAAGTTGTGCCCATTAGCAAGTTTATCCTATTTGATTAGGTAGGTCGGTCCTTTTTGTTCTAGGCCACAATAGGCATCCGTAGGTGTGAGGCTCACTCATCTCAGGCCCTTGCCCCCGATGAATCCTACAGGTATGATTTGGCATCCACATATATTGCTAGCGGGCGTGATGCTCACAAGCATTCACACCCATGGGTCCAACCGCCATCCCTAGCCGCTCATGTGTCAACGAAGTAGCGACAAAAATCTAGTCTATAACTTTGATACTTTTATGAAAAAATAATTCTTTTTATTCTAGCCTTTATAAGAATTTTGAACTCAAGCATCTATTATGACAAAGTTCAATCTCTAGCTGATGAAGTAAAGTTCTCAAAAAGCACAAAATGGAAGTATCGAATGAACTTTGGGAAACTAAACGCTAAACCTATTAGATCATGTGACCTTAACTTAATTTTTTCGGTTCTCTATTGATATTTGTCCGTTTCAAAACGTCCACATACCCTGGTCTAGTTTTTTATCCCTGTTTTTTCGAACCCAAAATATAGAAACAAGAATGAGAGAGAGGTTTTCATGTGCATTTTCTCTTATTTTCATTCCTATATATCCCTTGTGTCAATATGTATCTCGGATGATTCTGGTCGTCTAGTTGGGTTCAAGAGGATGGCGCTAACACCCCTCACCATACCGGCTAGGTGGGATTGTGTCAACGGGTCAACGCTAGAAGAGATGCGTTGCGCACACTGTGTCGCTTGACACTGCATGACATGTGCCATTCGAGGCCAGCTATGGGGTGCGCGGACCTAGGCTTCGCACGGTTTTAAGAGTGGCTCCTAAGTCCTCAGGTGTAGTTGGATTCTAAGAACCTCGAGTTCCGAGTGACACTTTTCGAGTGAGGGTTTCAGCCTTTAGAGACCTTTAGATAGAGATCACCAGGCCAGAGGTGTCATGGTTAATTGGCTTGATAGATCTCTATTGGTTTCAGTATTTAGTGTTTTTGTGAGGATATTCATGTACATGTTCTCGCTAAAAGTTTAGTTTTTTTAAAAAAAAACAGGTTACACTGATTCTTCTCAGACGCTGGTCCTGCGTCTGCGTCTGCTCACCGTTTTAGCGCCCCAATACACGATAAAACTGGTTTTCTATTTTTCAGATTTCTCCAATTTGCCGGGTGATTGGATCGTCGCGTCAAGTTGGTCCAGCCCGCGATCACGAGGCCGGAGTGGGCTTTTGGCCCGGTCGAAGTCGAACGGTCCCCAGTCCCTACTCGGAGCTCGCGAGCAACTAGACGCCGGTTTTGCCTGCCACCCGCAACACGCCGCCGTCTTCCACCCTGTTCCAAAACGGACGAGGAAAATCTTCCGACTCGCGCGGGCGCGCGCGCTCGTTGCCATGGACGCAGCGGCTGAGGAGCTCCGCGACGCAGCTCAGCCCCAAGGGCAGGTCATTTTTGCTAAACCCTAGCACCTCGCTTAGGGGGACTTGCTAGTGGCATTACAACGTTGTAGGCTGCTCAAACCACAAATGCGCATGTTCATGTGAACTACAGCTTCTTCTATGATTGGTTTCATGGTGTTACGAAAAGCAGGAGGCTGTTGCCTGTCGCGCTTATTTTTAGTACTTTAGGCTAGTCATTGCAGTTGCTTATGCTGGAGCCTGCCGCTTAAGCATGCGGTACGTTCAGTTGACCATGCTCTCGTAATTACTAACATGTACTCGTATGCTTGTCAGCATCAATATTTCTCATAGAGAAATTAAAGCATTGCAGTTGCATATATGAACTAACAAGTTATATTTGTTGGGAAAGTAACATTTTAGAACTTGTCCTTAATTTTTCATTTACATGTTTATTTCCAATTAATTAATGTGTTCAGTTTATCTATTGGGCCTTTCAAAGAAAATCCAGTTATTGAGCTTATCTTGATTGTCATCCATTTGTTATGCAGATCTACAAACCTGTTAGATTTATCGAACATGGCACCAGGCTTAATCAGTGGGAAGTGAGACATGAGGGAATGCTTGTGTTATTGAAGCGTTCTGGGTTTTACCACCTATCTTTCTTGAAGAGGGTCCAGTTAGACCATGCTTTGTTAAATGCACTGGTTGAAAGGTGGCGGCGTGAAACACAGACTTTTCATTTGAGGTTTGGAGAAATTACAGTGCTCTTGAAGGATGTGGCAATTCTTACTGGACTTCGTGTACATGGTGCTCCTGTCACTGGCCCGACAAACTGTAATTGGGAGCAATTGTGCAGACAGCTTCTGGGTCAAGAACCTCCACAGATCAAAGGTGGTTCTATCAACATGGCATGGCTGCATGACACTTTCAAAACATTACCAGAAAGCGCTAATCAGGCAGATGTAGAGTATGCTGCAAGAGCCTATATACTGTACCAAATCGGATACAGTTTATTTCCTGATCCAAGTGGAACTAGAGTGCACTTACGATATTTGGCCCTACTCCGTGATTTCGATGCCTCAGGAGAGATGGCCTGGGGGGCTGCTGTTCTTGCGCACCTCTACAGAGAGCTCGGAAAAGCCAGCATGAAGGGCAAAGCAAATTGCTGTGCATTTCTCACTCTTCTTCAGGTAGTATGTCTTAGTTGTGTAGTGCAGAAATTGCTCTCTTGATTGATGCTAGAATTGATGTTCTGCAAGAAACATTGCAGATATGGGCGTGGGAGCATATCCAGATAGGCTGTCCTGAACGACTAGAGAATAAGGCTCTACCCGATGACCGACCCCTTGGATGCAGGTTTTTTTCTTGGTTCTTTTTTTCACCACAGATTGCTTTTTATTACCACTTTCTTTCACTTCAATAGGTTTTTTTTCTTGGTTCTTTTTTACCACAGATTGCTTTTTATTACCACTTTCTTTCACTTCAATATATACTCCATGATATGAAAAGCATCTGATAACTAGGTGGAATGTTGCCTTCAAGAACCGTGAAAATGTCCGATCCATGGACCATGAGTTTTGTAGGCATGGGCTATATACTATATTAGATTGCCAGGTATGATGTGTTCCATTACTTCAGGAAGTGCGTTTGTGCTTTTAGATGCTCATTACAAGAGGAAAATGATATCACTGTAATATTTCTTATGCTTTCCAGATCACATGGGACCCATACACACCAGACCTGGTAGCTGGGCTTCCTGCAATATGCACATTTGGATCTGCAGTTTGGCTATCAAGGACTCCATTAATATGCTTCCAGATAGTGGAAATGCATGTGCCTGATCACGTCTTGCTACAATTTGGAATGTTGCAGCACATACCAGACCCAGTTGAGGTTGTTGAACGTGTTACAATGCAGGGTAAAGCTGATCAACATTGGCCTACTTACCATAATAAGTACATTAAGGAATGGGAGAACAGGCTCATCTCTGTTGTTAAGCACCAGGAAACAGGGACTTCAGATCCTACTCATGCAAGGAATTGTTACCTAGAATGGTATTGGCGAATTACACGTCATTGGATCTCCACTCCAGTTGAATGTCCAATCATATCCTATCAGTTATCTGGGCATACTGATAAAGTTCTGGTAATACTGTTAAAATGGTTTTTTCGATCTGTCTGTGTTGAGTCCAATGAATACATGTCATGTGTTGTTGATGAATGTTTTGGACCACAAGCAGGTTGATTTGGTAAATACAGTGCAGGGACGAATTAGAACCTTATTTCAAAGTGAAATTGATGCAAAAAGGATGAAGCAATCACTTAATTTGTACATCACTGTTAAAATGGCGGAGGCTAAGCAGGTTGTTCTCACATCATGACCTTATAAATCTAGTTACTTAAACCGCAAGAGAGAGGACATGCTTATGTCTTGAATTGTTGTGCAGATTATGCAAAGTGGTGTTCCAACTGGAACAGGAATTGGAAGTGCTAAATCAGCCACAATCTCTCTAAATTTTGTGGCTCCTACTCAAGCTACTGTTGCGAAGATGGAACAGGTTGGTGATGATCACGTCGAGGGAAACACTATACTGAAGTTGGACGAAATGATGAGAATTCAACCCACGGGAGGTACTCCTGATTTAGCACTTCTCACAACAGGTGACACCACAAATAACAAAACTGAAGATTTGCATCCTCGTGAAGACCCTCTTGATTTAACCATGACAGAAGTAAATCTTCAGGACATTATTAGCACCCCTTTAGAGGATGCTATGATTGATATTATGAACACATCCTCGGAGGATGCTACACCAGAGGATATTTTAGATTCAGATGTGAAGGATGGTTATGCGTTCATAGAGGCTGTGGAAGTGCAGGAGACTGTTGTATCTATGGACAGCATTAAAATACCCAAGAAGGTTACAGCTGAATTGCAGGAGTGTGCTGGTGCACCTTTGATTAATGGTAAAGTGGATGAGGTCATTATTACTTATTAGTGTATTAGTAATGTATTAATGTACAGTTACATGGTGTAGATCACTCATATACATCTTGGTAAAATTGCAGGTCAGGGAACAGTGTGCAAAACTTCAGTGCTTCCAGAATTCTACAAGATCTCGAGTGTATCATCACACACTGAGCAATTGCAGAAAATCACTGGTGCATCTGAGAATGATGTAGACACAAGAATAGAGAATGGTACAGGTGAGGGAACGATCAGTCAACCCTTCAATGCCATCGGACCTGGAGAAACCTTGAATACGTCTATGAACAAAGAATTAAGTTCAGTGCCAGCTGATGTCAAACCTCCCTCTGGCTCTGAACAGGAAGAATCTGCTGCTGTAGTTTCAGGGCGCAATGAACTGCAAGATGCTATTGAGACAACCTGAGGACAGTGTCGTTCAGGGTGGAGTCAATGCTGTGCAAAATCATATGTTTCAAGAGAATGGCAAGTACCCAATTGAAAATGGCCCTTCGAACCCTGCAGTTGTGCAGAAACCCATTGCTATACCTGCTGAAGATTTGCTTATCACTAGTGTTGGAGAGAGAACTCAGAGAAGTGTTAATTCATTCACTGGAGAAAAGAATGATACGATTAGCAGGGATGATTCTGCTGGCGTTGAGGACCATGACAATCTAGGTCCAAATGAAATAACTAAAAAGAGAAAATTGACGGTTACTTCACATGAAAATCCTGAGATCCGTTCAACCATAGAGCCTAATAAAATGGGAACCACAAAAACAGAGGAGAAAAGACATCAGACTGTAAGAATTGGCAGTGGCCAGTTAATAGCATTTACAAGAAGGAAAAGAAAGCACTTATGCAGTCATCGCCCTGACTCCTAATTCTGTTTTGTTATTGTATAATGTATGTGAATTCGTCGTTTTCACATTTTTTGTTGTTTTAATATATGGAATATCCACAATTGTTTATCCTCTATCCTTATCAAGCTTATGATGCCATGGTAATTTACCTTTGTAATTCATTCAATGCGTGCACACTCTTGTATGCTGTACATTCCACTTCCACATGTGTTGTTGAAACATTTTGACTGGTCTTGCGTCATGAGTTTGTCAGATTTTCCAAACTCTTTGGCATTCAAACAAACATTGATATATTTGCGGCTGAATTGGTTTACTTTGCCCTGATAAAGATTGTTCTCATTTGATTCTCGTATTTGTTTGTCCTAGATATGCAGTTACATGTCACCAAATCAGCATGTTTTGTATCTGAGCAAAAACTTGTGCTGGATTTTTTTTTCTTTCAAGACTGCTTCAGTATATCTGGATGTTCAGCTTCATATTGAAAGGTGTTAATTCTCGTATTTGTTTGTCCTAGATATGCAGTTACATGTCACCACATCAGCATGTTTTGTATCTGAGCAAAAACTTGTGCTGGATTTTTTTTTTCTTTCAAGACTGCTTCAGTATATCTGGATGTTCAGCTTCATATTGAAAGGTGTTAAATACATTTTTGGTCTTCTGGATTGACAATGCCAGTTCAATTCATCACATCTCATGCCTGATTCCAGACTGCAGATTATGCGTCAAGGCTGTGAGCCTGTGGCACTGTTCTTTTGATTTCAGCAGACTGGATGGATGTTGGGTACTTGCTGAGACGCAGCTGACAGGTAATTTGATTTATCTGCAAAGGCGTCAAGCGCAGGAATATCTGAACTGAGATGTGACTAGACGTCTAGACTTACTATTCTTCCTGTAATATTCTCTGACTCTCTTCACCTTGCAGGAACCAAGAATCGAATATGCAGTCTTCAATATAGAAAAACGTGGCGCTTTTCTACCGCTGCAGCCCTGCTGTGCTGAGCTATCCCTACATACTATACCAGGTTTCGTCCAAAACCAAAATGCATGTATTAATAAGGAGAGTTAGAGTTACATGCACAAGAGGTGCTCACATCACCTTATAGCTGGCATGTATTACCATTCACTTCAATAAGTTCTTGTGCGTTCTCTGTTCTCCTCCCCTATAGGGCTATAGGAACCATGCACTAGATGGCCAAGGCATTTGGATTTTTGCCACTCCTGTCGTTGCTGAATGCTGCAGCCTCAGGGTCAGTAAGACGAGACCAATCCCCTCAACATCTCCAGATTTATCACGTGGAGGAGACACGGGACAGGATCACAGAAAGGCGCTGTAGCAAGATCAAGAGGTGCCACCAGCTAATCAGCCACAATGATTCATCTTGTGTCGGCCGCGGCTGCTTCTCCTGCAATTGACGCCGTTTTCGGCCGGGCACAGGTCACAGGCGTCCGACGGTCCGAGTCGCGTCGTATGGACTCGTCGTGGCCGCTGCGGGCGATGAAGCTTTCTTTCCGGTAAATCGATCTCGCCCCACGGCATGGGCATGGGATGATGGCTACCGGCACCAGGCCTCTCGGCGCAGGCAGAGGCAGCTGTGCAACCGTCGGTCCCGCTCGGGCGCTGCTGCAACTGCAATGATGGCTACCCCGCCTCGTGCCCGTGAGTGCAGTGAAGCGACCCGATTCATTGCCACGCCCTCGCTTTCAGCATTTTCTGCCTGCTCTGCTCCCTTCGTGTGCATCAGGTGCCGGCTTGTCGTGATCCTTTATGCTTTCACTGAAACCCAGCCTGGTGATTCCTCAGTCACCACTGACCACCGCGCCATGTGAATTTGCACAGATTGTGAAGCAAATTGAGGGCACGGTTTGTGGCCACGCGCTATTTCTGTACCAGCTGTATTGATTTTAGGGCCGCGTAATTCATTTTTTTGGGACGCTTCGAAGCACCAGCCAGACCAGGAGGGGCAGATCTTGTCTCAACGTTGACGCCAACAGACCTGGATTCATGTACGAACCGACGAACAAACCAAATCTTTTGGGTTTTTAGCCATATTAGGCTACAACAATCATGGGATACCATTTGCAGATGGAACGTTGCACGAGGGCAGCCTACATACATCCACACGCAGTGAGCCCCAGTCGGATACTTGTATCGGCAACAAGTAACCATGTCACTCCGAAGATCGAAATAGCGACGTGTTTTTTAGGCAAGCAATCTAATGTACCGCTAGAAGTTATGTTGCATTTCCCTGGTAGTCGTTAGTCATCTGATGATTAACAAAATTAACCCAATCTAGCTACTAGCTAGTTAGCATCTGACCTATTCCTCAGCTAAAACCAACAAATGAGATACATCTATACACATTGCATGCCATCTGTTCTGCATTGGTTAGCATACATCAAAATCAGCAATCAGAACTAGAGGGCCATATCCGCCAAGACTACTGGGACTAGTCTAGATAGCACCTTCAGATGAGTCAGATTGCTCTGTGGGCACCAACCAAGCCACCAGAATTTGCAATTGCACCTACATTCTTCGGTTAGTGGGGGGTTATAGTAGTAGTCTGACTAGGAATGCATAGAGCTCCTGTGAGTTGTCTGTACTCTCTGCCCTTGTAGACTACAGTATTTGACCTGTTTCAGCAAAATTATTGGATTGTGTCCATTAGAAATGCTATAAATATACATAGGGTCAGAACCGGAGGCGGCTGGATTGGATCTCAGTACTTACATGCATTGTTGCAAGTGTGGACAGCAATTCCCTGGACTGCTCCATTAGAGTGCGCTCTTGGGTAGCAACTTTGGAAAGATCAGAAACCAAAATACTTGTTCCAGCCAGCTGCACACCGACAGATGATTTCAGTCAAACAAAATAACAAATGCAGCAACTTGGAACAAATATTTCACCAAATGTAAGCCTCTCAAAAATTGCTTTGTGCTATATTATTTTTGTGCAAGCCTCACAAGAGCTCATAGTTTTTCCCCCCTTTTTGGTATGGTGATGGCAAAATTGATTACTAAGATAATTGGAGCTTTGAAATGCATTCAGTTGTAATATCTTTAATTTTTAACCCCAACTAGCAAATGCATAATGAGGACGTTACTCTACAGACCCTAGAGAAGAGAAAAATCATCTCCTATGCTTGAGAAATTGGAGAATGTTTCTAAAGCAGCCTGATGAGGGAATCGGCTGGCTGGGATTAAGTCTCAACCAATCCAACCATCCATTGTTAAGCCTTGTTATGCAGGTTGCTAGTTCTTTTATACGGCCCATGTCCATAAATTAAGATGTAGTGGTTGACAAGCAACTAGTGACAAAGAAAATGAAACAGGAAAGCAATTCAATGTACACAGCACCTTAGCCAATAATGAACATATTGAACTTCCTATTGTTTGCATGATGTCAACAGCAGAACCAACGGCATTTTTCACATCTTGGATATCAGCCTGCAAATACAAAGTGGCAAAGAAGAAACTGATCTTTAATACACAGAGAACAGAAGAGAAACATATAGAAACAAGTATGCACAATGGTGTGCTATTAACAACCTTTGCTCCATCAGTAACAGGAAGGCACAAAATGCTGGCAGTTAGAGCCTCCACAGTTCCAGATAGAGAATCCACATAGTCCCTCTCTAATGAAGACCATTCTTCTAGATAACCCATCTGTATCAAGCAGTTTTCGTTAGATTTTTAGAAACAAGGCAAAGGTAAAAGGTGAATTACTACCAGGTTAAGATACAACTAGCTAAAGTTGTTACTAATTAAGTACTATAAAAGCTTACAGTTATATCTAAGGCCCCACTACAGAGTCCACATGCTGGTGAGCTGGTCTTCCTTTTTAACTTTACAGTTGTTCATAGTAAAGGACCATGTGTAATCTATTGAGCAGAGGAAATAAGAATCAAAACGGCCAGCCTGCAACTGTGCAGATATTTGAATACATCTGTCAAGATGGGCAATGGCCCTGGGCTTATAACTAACTAGGTCTCAGTTTTTCAGGGGCTTCTTTTTCTTTGGCAAAATATTATCTTGCTAACAATGCCTGACAGGCTAGCAAATGTCAGCCAGACATGGAGGATAATTCCAGATAATCCGATGAACTACTTGCAGAAAAATGATCTTGCAAAGATATGAAAAAGGCAGCAAACTACTTGCAGTCATGCACCGAAAACTAAAAGGCAGCATACTACTTGCAGTCATGCACCGAAAACTAAAATTGGTTATTACCTGTCCCTTTAGAACTGTCATGAGCTTCCAATTGTTTCGGTATAACTGTAGCTGGAACCTCTTAAGAGCAACAGATTTACGCATCCCTAGGGTAGTAATCCATGCATCAGATAAGTACTTCTGGTGAAAAGGCCAAAGAAGAAGGGTTATTGAGAAGTAATGAAGTAGAAAAGGCAATCTTAGCTACACAAATATTATGGTTGAAATTAAGGCTTTTGCCTAGCATTTTTTAATTGAAATAGTAGTACTTTCAGAGTTTCAGTTAACCAATAAGATAATAAAAATGGGTAGACAGACTTCCATTTGGCAATGAACAGGTGCAGTATACAAACTTCCATTCTAAAAGTTAATGAACATGACATATTTTAGCATGCCAACTGATACTTCTCAAGCAGATCCTACTGGTATTAGTTTTGTTTACAGCTCCAACATAAAAGGCATGTCATTGTCAAATCTTTCCTGGTTCTTTTTGCCGTTCCAACTGTGTTACATAGTTTTTGCGTGTGTGTGACCTGACAAGATGCTTTCTATCTAGTATTCTGATATACATAGATTGCCCAGTTTGCCTCTATTGAAGAACCTACACCCAAGGAACTAAAAAACTTCGATAAATATAAAGTTCGGATAACATAAACTATGGCGCAAAAGACAAAGGTAATTGCAACCTATAAGATGTGTAAACTTCACAGAATTACTTTGTGAAAATAAGTGAAATCGGATGATTAGTGCGAGCACATAGCTCCTGCTTATAGCTAGCTTGCAAATGCTGGCCTTGAATTTAATCAATTACATCTTACACAAACTAATCTGAATTTGAATAAATCAAGCAAGTTATAAATTCCAAATATATAGCCATTTACACATACTACTGAATTCTGAGATGACATCAATTTATGTTAATTATACAGGAGGAACACATTTCATGTATTAGAATTCAGAAGTCCATAAATTGGTTTGTCAATGGATATACTCACCTCTGCTGTCAACTTTTGTGCAGCAAGTGCAGCATCAGCCTGCGCATTCACACACCGCCACTGCAAATGTCGATTGGATAAAATTCTTAATAGATGTTCACAGTCAACCTTACTACCCCCATGCCACCTCCTCCTCACTTCACCATTCAAAGCATAACCAGATGAGCTTCTTCCCTGATGATCCCAAGATGAAGTGCCCGACCCCACACAGTTTCTCCCCCGTGATGGGCTTGACATCCTCCTTGATGGATTGCCTGTAAGCTTACTTGGTGAAGATTGCCTGACTGACCGATTCAGTGGAGATGAAACAAAGCCATTTTGCAGCAATTTCTTGACCGGCGCCGTCCTTGGAGATGCGGCCAACCCAGAGGTATACGGCAAGTATGGAGTGCCAGGATCTGCGAATCTTTGTGACCTGCTGACTGCAGCGTCCTGCAAGAACCGTGCTGGCACACTCATACCCTTTGGGGATGGGCGTGCTCTGTGCGAAATGCCAATGCCCGCATCCTGAGACCCTGAATTGCTCCCAGACGACACACTCTCTGTGTCAGACGACATCAGGTAGTCCCCACTATCGAACGAGGAACGCCGCACCCCCTCCTCAAACACCATGGACTGCCGCAGTGACCGGACAGCAGCAAGGACGGCCGCGTCCCTCTTGTGCAAAGAGCAATCCAAGCTTTTGGTAAGCGGATTCCCCTCAAACCCCTGCGACAGCCTCGCCGACATCGGCCACCTGTGGTGAGCATGGCCCCCCTCAAACCCCTTCCCCCTCTCCGGCACTGTCCCCATAGCTGGACGACTCCTCTCCGGCGTGATGGACCCCGCCGCCGAAGCCTGTGGTCGCCGCGACGGAGACGGGGACGTGGCAGGCTTCGCCTTGCTTGTCGCGAAGGAGAAGGACCGGCCCTGGAATGCCACAGAGAGGCTCCTCGTGGTGGTGGTGGTGCCCACATTGGGTCCCCCGGTCTCCCCGACGGCAGCATTGCCAGCCGGGCCTGGGCGCGGGCGGTCGACGGAGACCGAGCGCCTCGGCAGCGGCGACGCGAAGCGGCGGGAGGGCGTGGACGCCGAGGTCGAGGTGGAGTTGGAGCTCGAAGTGGTGGTGGTGGAGGTCGAGGTCGAGGTCGAGGTGGAGGTGGACTTGGAGGAGGGCGCGAGGTAGCGGGAGGAGACGACCTTAGCCTTGGGCTTGGGCCGCGCGTCGCCGGCGCCGGCGTTGGCGTTGGCGTTGGTGTTGGAGTTGGACTTTGCCGGGGAGAGCGCGGAGGAAGCTCGGCGGCGGTGCGGGGACGGCGACGGGTTCAGCCGGGGCGCGGCCGCTGCTGCCCCGGCGGCCACCATGGCGTTCAGATCTCGCGGAATCCCCCGGTGGTTTTGGGCCTCTTGGGGTTTGGGGGTTTCGTTTCGTTTCGTTTCAAGATGATGGGGGGAGCGGAGCCGACGCATGGCAGCGGAAGTGGAGTCTGGAGTGGGAGCCAAGTGAAAACATGGGCGAAGAGGGATGGGTCCGTCCGTCGCAAGGGCAAAAGGGAGAAAAGCGGGCGGAATAAAGGGCCGGTGTCGTCGTCTGGTGGTGGCCCTGGTGGGGCCAGCGGAACGGAGGAGGCAGCAGCCAGCAGATCAGCGATGGCTGCCGCTGCGGTTGCGCTGGGCCTGCGCGCAAGCAAGGCAAGGCCGCAAGCGCAACCGGACCATGCCGCCGGTCCACTCGCACCCGCCCCGTGCGCCGTGCCCAGCGATTTCTCGCGTTCCGCTTACGTTTCCCTCGGCATGTGCTCGTCTCGACCAAACGCTCGCAGAACAGAAGCGCTCATGTGCCTGGCTCGAGCTGTCCCGAAGCAATTGGTTGCCGCCGCGAGGGAGAAAGTGGAGCCGGGTTCGCTGGAACTAATCAGCGGTATTGTTTTAGCAAAATAATAGTATTTTTTTAAAATAAATCAACATCAATATTAGGATGGGTCTTTTTTCCGCCAGCCAAATAGGGCCGGGGTTCGAGGCTGTAGACAAGCGCAGGCAGGGGGAAATGTGCTCGTGCCATAGTTTATCCACTGCGTGATTGCCAGCTTGGACCTACTATGTGCGTGTCTTACCTCCGCGCATTCACCTAGAAAAAATGAAGTTTTTAAGATTTGCATAGATAGGCCATGTTCGTTTCTCTTATAATCCGTCTTTTTTAGCTTGTTTTTTTTGTCGAAATGGTGTTTTTCTCTCATACCAAATCAGCCGGAACAGTGTTTCAGCTTGTTTTTTAGCGAAGCGAACGGGGCCATACTATCTTGCCTCGGGAACCTAGGAAAATTGAAGTTTTAAGATTCGGATAGATACTATCTTGCCCCCACTAAACTACTTTTTTTAGAATCATCCACTAAACTACCTTTGATCTTTTCTAGATAGTGGACTACTACAAATCTTATATATTATTTCATTCATTTTAAAATGAAGAGCGTACTAGGATTCGAAAAGGCCAAATGTTGTAGACTTTGTCGATCAATTAGTCTGGATATATGTATTTTTGTGAAAAAGATATATTGATATGTTCTTATTTCACGTGTTTTAAGTAAGACAAGACTTTGTTATTGTAGTAATTGATTATGTATTTTAAAGGAAATTAATAGTGCTAGCATCATTTAAAAGACTGACTTAATACTAATACACCTTATAAAAAATAATATTTGAGTGAGTACCATATAGTCTACACAGATGTCAAAAAATGAGAGTCTACTTAGGGCAAAAGTGTTTGGGGGCAGCAGGTCACCAACCAAAACACACGTGGGCAAAGTGTTACATAGTTGTCATGTCTTCTGATTTTTTTAATGTGTGTGATCTCAAAAAGAGGGCATGTCGCGATGTCGTCGCAGCCTACTATCGTCTTGGCATTTATCTCTGGTTTTTCTGCAAGAGACCAATCTAGGATCTCTAAGATTTTCGATATATGTTGGCCATTGATTTTTTTTTTACCACTGCTCTGTCACTTCAATTATTGACAGCAATGGTATCCTAGTCGCTTGACAAACATCGATTTTTGGTTGATCACCAACTCTATCCTTCGGGATACTCTTGGAGTTGGAAAGTTGCCTCTGCCACCTTCACTTATGCCTAGTGGTTGACCAAGGTGTAAGCCCCCAAGATAGCAAGGAAAAAGTGAAGTTCTTGTAGGAGCTTAGGGAGAGTATTTTCCTTACCACAATACTTATAATTCTTATCAATGTAGACAAAAGCATCGTGAGGCTTTTTTACTATTGCCAATGCCTGTCTAAGCAACCACCATGAGAAGTGGTGATTGGGGGACAGTTGTGTGTTGCCATACTATTTTGATGATGTGCACTACTTGTGGTACGTATGATTCTTCTAGTCCTCGAGAGGGTTTAGGCATGGTCTTACGTGATTAGACACTTCTAAACTTCCTTGGTAGTGCACTAACCTATGCTGGCTAGCTTCCAGAGGGGGTGGTCTTGATCCTACGTGAAAACAATTGGCACATACAAAAATTCTACAAAGATATTATAAATAAGAGTGGTATTTCAGGAGGTGGTTTCTGGGGTCCAAATTTGTCAACAACTGTATTGATTAAAGACGTTATAAATAAGTATGGCTAGTGCTTCACCCTGTTCGTTTGATCATTTCTGTGGCTTATAAGCCGGCTTATGCTATTTTGTTGTGAGAGAAAAATACTGTATCATGGCTGATAAGCATGGCTAATACGATCAAGCGAACATGGTAAAAAGTGGTATTCCAGGAGGTGGTTCTTGACATCCAGATTGGTCAACAACTATATTAATTAGGGTAGAATGAACCAAGAGAGGCATTAAATGGTCATGAAAATTGTCCAACCCCAAGCGCTAGGGTTGGCTCTAGATGTTAGTGTGCCTCTGGTGGATTTGATAGAAACAGTTGCGCTACTCAGGAAATGTTTTACTTTGAGAAAAGAGTTGTAGAAGATAGATTTAGAATAGTGGCCTGAAGTCTTCCAAAAGGATGTGTGAGGGTAGCATTTTGGACTTCGTGACGGCGCTGAGAAGGGGATATTTGGTTGTGGGTTATCATCCAAGCAAAGTGAACAACCAGACTCATATATTAATCTTGTACGGGACATAAAGGTTACGCGAGAGGGTGTACCTTCCTTGAGACCTCGTTGGGGTGGAACTAAGGGTGATGCTAGAATTGACGGACTGAGAGTTAGGTGCAAGATATGCACTCCTTGGTCAGACTAATGGAACTTTTAGCTAGATTGAGGCGAGCAAGAATGTCATTCGATTCTATCAAAGACCTTGGCAAGATTAATTTTAAGTAAGAAAGTTTATTTGCTGATCCCAGCTACTAAACATGAAGGAGTAAGCTATTTTTTGAGCTATAATATTATTATTACCACTAGTAATGTGTCCATTAGGAATAAAAGCAACCTAGGATGAGTGGATATATATATATATATATATATATATATATATATATATATATATATATATATATATATATATATATATATATATATATATATATATATATATATATATATATATATATATATATATATAGGAAGGTGCATCTTAAGTTTACCAGCCAAAAATTCAATAATAATATATTCTGTAGATGATGTTACAAAGAATTTTACAAGTCTAAAATCTCGGTGAATGTGAGTATTTTTTAAACAAGAACTACTCCATCCATCTCATAATAGTTGTTATTTTAGCCTTTTACACTTGTCCTGAATTAGTTGTCATTTTTACTTCTCAATACGTATTTCTCTTTTTTTAATACATCTCTATTTGTCTCTTTCCTGTTTCATGTGCATCAAACCTTTTTTTATTTCTTCTTAATTTTTGTGTTCAAAGCTCAAATGATAACAACGGGCAGCCTTTTACACTTGTCCTGAATTAGTTGTCATTTTTACTTCTCAATACGCATTTCTCTTTTTCTAATACATCTCTATTTATATCTCTTTCCTGTTTCATGTGCATCAAACCTTTTTTTTATTTCTTCTTAATTTTTGTGTTCAAAGCTCGAATGATAACAACGGGCGGATCTGCGACGAACAGGGAGCCCTAGGCCACGAACTATACAATTATACAAAGGCCTATCACTATTAGGCAATTAGTGAGCAGTGATCAAGGTAACTTAGCAATAATTTGTTAAATCATTTTTGTTTGATTAATCACTTTTATTTAGTTTAATTATGATTGTACTTGGCTGTCCCCTATGCAGAACTTCTGGCTCCGCCACCGATGATAACTAATATGGGACCGAGGAATATGTAAGTATATTATTTGGAACAGGCGGGAAACGTACCTGCTGTACTGCATATAGTAACAAACGGTAACGTGCGGAATCTACAAATGGGACATAAATCTCATCAAGTTACTGCTAGTACCTGCTAAGAGACGATATTACAACGTGTGCGTCAACAGTGGATTTACTGTCGAATGAAGCAGACAGTACTCCCTCCGTCCCTTTTTATCTGTCGTTTGCGATTCCCAAGAAACAACTTTGATTAAATATATATTAAAAAATATTAATATTTATAGTACATAATTAGTATCATTAGAAAGATATTTGAATCTAGTTTTTTAATAAATTTATTTGGAGATACAAATGTTGCACGTATTTTCTACAAATCGAGTCAAACTTGTGGCACGAAAACCGGAAACGACACACAATAAGGGACAGAGGGAGTACGTGACAAGAGATCGAGCTACGGCCGGGGCGCCGGGCGCTGGTGTCCAGCATGCATGCGTACAAGATGCAGGCACAGTTCCTCCATGTAATAATCTGAGAGGAACAGTCGAGTGTGCCTGCGGCAGCAGCTCGTTCTTCGGTTTCTGACCGTCCTCGCTTCCGGTCTCTCTCGAAACCTCTCTCACTCTCCAGCCGACTGCGGAGGCGGAGACAAACACAGGTGTTCCGCCGGCGAGACCACCGTTCTTCCTCGCTTCTGATGGACTTTTTGGCCTCGGATGTGAGGGGAACGAGTGGCTCTCCACCCGACAGTGTAGATTAGGTCCCTCTAGGTGTAGGGTTTGCCTTTGGTGTCCGGCGACGGCGTCGAGGCGGCGACGGTGTCGTCGTCAAGGAATAAGGTCCTCTCGTGCTCTTCCCCGTCTTGACGGCGCTTTACTCCGGTGCCGGCGACGAGCGCGTGGAGGTGTAGTCCGGCTTCACCGGCTGTACAGGAGTCTGCGCGGACTGCCGTTCCGTCGTCTCGGAGAGGCGGCGGTGTCGGCGGCGTACTTTGTCAAGGGTGCGGAGATGGCTGCGGGTGATGCGGCTTGCTGGAGTATGGATCGAGCTTCGAGCTTCCCTCGGCGCGAGTCGACGGCGAGCTTCGATTTAAGGTCGGAGGAGCTCGGGGTGCGTCCCCGGCCGACGTTTCTTCAACGACGGAATCGACCCGGCCTCGGCGTCGGGCGACTACTGTAGCTCGATACAAAGCTTCTACGCGATGGGGCTCCTCCAGATCTGGGCGGCGGCGGGTGCTCTTGACGCCGGAGATGGACGGTGGCGGCGTTCTCGAACGAGCATGGTGGCCAAGGACCTTCTTGTGATTTTTGTTTTCTCTAGGGGCTTCCGTGCATATTTGTTAGGACAGCTGTCTCTATTTTCCGTACCTTCGTATCTGTATGTGTCTGTGTCTGTCTTTTTTCCTTATCTAAGTAATACAGATACGTTTTATCAAAAAAAAAAACTTTTGATAACTGGATCGAGGCAAAGCTTTTGATAATATACTTCGTTGTCCAGCTAGTTTATACAATATGTCTCGTACTCTCGTTGTGTTGCATGGGAAGTCATCTTGGTTAGATCCTATTTTGTCCATGAATAATATGCATGCATGTCCGTTAGTTGCATGCATGGCTCTCTTTGCTCGCTTCTTTTATTGTTGTCTTATTCCCTTTATCACATCCTATTTTTCTATGTATAGCAAGTGGAGTGCGACCACAGTATTCCCTGACACGATGTCACGGAGCAATTGCACAGATGCCAAGTTTTAACTACTCAATCAACATTTTGCACTGTTTAAGGTGCATGTTTTTTTTTTGAAGACATCACCGGAGGGGTGAGAGCCCCACCTGAATAGATTTTCCATTGATTCCGGCGAGCCGGTGGATGGAGGGTGCCAAGGCACCTACAGGGTCGAGGACCCGTAGTCATATTTAGATTACAAATGAGGAGGTAGGAGAGCTTAGTTCATTACAAACATTGCGCACCACTTGTCAACTATCCATCGATCTTCGACTTTTAGGCGGCAGCTCCAGAGGCGACATGCTTCCTTGGCAGTAGCAAGCAGCCGCCGAAGGCAAGGCTGTTGCTGACGGAAGACGACGTCGTGCCTATGGTTCCAAACTTGCCAGCAACAGAGGAGAATCATTGTAGAAAAGAGCTTTGATGGCACCTCGGCCGGCCTGGGCAATTCCCAGAGCCTGTTGACAGGAGGGATAGGCAGGTCTCTCCATCCAAGGTGGTTCTAGAAAGATCTAGCGACCGTGCACTAGAAGATGAGATGGTCACATGTCTCAGCGGATTGGCCGCAGAGTTCGCAAATGTCGTCATCCAGGACATGCTTGTTGTGGAGGTTTGCTCGGCACTGAATTCTTTCATGGAGCAGCAACCAACCGAAGAACCAAACCCGGGGGGGGGGGAGCACGGCTTTTCCAGACGAAGTTGTCAATCATACTGACTTGTCCGGAGTGTGTCGAGACACGGTATATGCTGCCGGTGTCCAGCCTGTTCGCCGTGCAAGTAAACTTGCTGGAGCGTTCGTCTGGCTGCTGTTGTAGGTTGATGGAAGCAATGATAGCCTCGACCTCAGCCTTCTCGCTGCATGCCTGGGGAGAGAGTCGCGGCACTAGGATGGTCGCAAGGCCGCGAATGCATACTTCCCTGACTGAAACATTTGGCTGAGTGCAGTGACTGAGTAGGCAGGGAAATTTGAGTGCCAGCGTGGTGCCCTCTGTCCATGAATCCCACCAGAACGTCGTAGATGCACCATCTCCAATGACGACCTTGGTTATACATCTGTATGCTGGCAGTAGAGATTTCAGGCCATCCCAGTGGTTACCGTCATTGGCCCCCTCCAATGTTGATAGGTCTGTGTGTTGCCATGCCTAGGCTGCCCATGCTGACTCTTCTGTATGGTGTAGGCGGTGCAGCAGTTTAAGGAGGAGGCAGGCGTTCTGTGTAGCCAGATCGCGCACCCCCAATCCTCCTTCAACTTTTGGCTTCTGGGCAACCTCCCATCGTACTAGGCATTTGCTTCCTGAGGTCTTATCTGTTCCAGCCTAGAGGAAGGCACGCCGTTTCTTGTCAATGGCCGCGATCACTCCTGGTGGGAGGGCCACAGCTTGCATCATATAGGTTGCAAGGCCGTCAAGTGCCGAATTGATGAGGACAAGCCGCCCTTGGTGGTTCAGGAGGGCTGACTGCCACCCAGCAAGCTGACGGTCCACTTTGGAGATGAGCGGGGTGAAAGCGGCGAGATTCAACTTGACATTGGACAGAGGCAAACCTAGGTATACCTGTGGGAAGGACCCCTTTTGACACTGCAGGATACGCACAACGCGCTGAAGGCGGTTCTCAGGAACGTGCATGGGCACCAGAGTGCTTTTGGAGAAGTTGATCTTAAGTCCAGTGGCCAGTGCAAAGTCATCTAATGTTGTCTTTAGCCGCCTGACATCAGTCAGCTCCGCACGGACTAGCAGTAGCATGTCGTCTGCATATTGTAAGACTGGGCATGGACCGTCAATGGAGGGGTGACGGATGCCCGAGTCTTGTTTGATCAGCTGCTGTAAGACATCAGCCACCAAAAGAAAGAGGTATGGAGTCAGTGCATCACCTTGCCGCAGCCCCCTTTTGCACTTGATCCATCTTCCTGGACAGCCATTGATTAGGACCGAGGAATGAGAGGTGGTGAACAATTGGGTCATCCATTGAATCCACGTTGGTGGGAACCCCCTGGCATGTAAAATTGCGAGCAAGCTGTCCCAACTAACAGAGTCAAAAGCCTTGGCGAAGTCTAATTTGAATACCAAAGTGGGACACTTTTTGCGGTGGCAGTATTGGACGAGCTCTGTTGCATAAAGGTGCATGTTACATTCATCTTTCTTCACCATATTAACTGCATGCGTAGGATTAATTTAGAAGAACCATGCATGTTCCTCTAGTAAACTGCCTACATTCGCTGACCCTACAGAACATGACATCTTTGGTTCACTTGAGTTGCAATATTTTGACAACTCTGATTCAGTAGAGATGAAGTATTCCGAATTTCATCTCAAAACGGGATAAGCAGCCGTAGAGACGGTTAGGCCAGTCTCAGTGGATAGTTTATGGCGTTGTTTTTAAGATAATGAAACTTTGATGAAACACCCACTAGTGGATAGTTTATGGCGTTGTTTTTCAGTGGATAGTTTATGGTCAGTACTCTCAATGTAAAGTTTCATTCTGTAGTTTCATAGACATTTAATTTCATGACTCATATATAGTTGGTAATCATGCTAAAAAGTATTTCTTCTCTTTCTTCTTAAATACACTATCATGTCATCACAAATGACTATGTGACGACATATTTAATGTAAATGAAACTCGCTAAAGCCTCCACCGACACAGTCTCCATCCAGTCACGCCCAAATCGGCCGGCCGGGACGTGCGCGTGGGGCCGCTACATGAGCTGCGTGCGATCCATCCATGTGTGGTAGTACTGGGCTACTGGCACTACACGCTGTCACGATCCTGCTTTCTGTTAGCAACCACTCTCATCGTCACGTAGGTCCCGTCCGTCTCCGATACGGCCGGAATCTGCACAGCACGCCGCGCACGGCTGGGTCGCCCGCCCGGCCGTACGTTATCGTTACGCCGGGGCCCTGCCTGGCTGGACGCCGGCACGCGCGGCCGCTACGTACGGTTTGGTGCGCGCGGCGGCTGGTTTACGCCCTGTTTAGTTTTCAAAAAAAAAAATTATCTCCTACAGTAAAAGAACGTGTTTGGACACATATATAGAGTACTAAATATAGACGAAAAAAAAACTAATTGCACAGTTCTCGGCAAAATCGTGAGACGAATCTTTTAAGCCTAATTAGTCCATGAAAAGCCTTAAGTGCTACAGTAACCCACATGCGCTGATGACGGATTAATTAGTATCATTAGATTCGTCTCGCAGTTTCCTGATGGGTTCTGTAATTTGTTTTTTTATTAGTATCCAAAATCCCCTCCCGACATCCTTCCGACATATCCGATGTGACACTTAAAAAATTTTCACCTCCCCAACTAAACACACCCTTATCCTCGTGCGTGCGTGCGGACCAGCTGGTATTTCGGTGCCCGTTTCACGCACGCACCGGCGCGGCGTCGGCTGGTCGGTTGGTCAGGGCGTCAGGCCGCGGCGGCCGCTGTGGCGCTTCGATCCGCCGACCTGCGCGACATGGACATGGTTGGACGGATCATTGGATGCTCCCGGTGTCGTCTGTACGATTGCATATTATTCTTAGCCCTTGTTTAGTTGGACCTCAAATTCCAAAAAAGTGCTACAGTATCTATCACATCGAATGTTTGCGGCCCATATATGGAGCATTAAATGTAGGTGAAAAAAAAACTAATTGCATAGTTTGGTGGAAAATTACGAGACGAACGTTTTGAGCCTAATTACTCCATATTTGAACACTAATTGCCAAATAAAAATGAAGGTGCTACAATAACCTCAAATTCCAAATTCATGGAACTAAACAAGGGCTTATTCTGTGTAGTAGCTCGATCTGCAGGGTGTTGGCTGCTGCTTGCAACAGACAGAACCTGTACATACGTACGCACTCATCATCAGTAGGATTTCTCGGTGTCGGCACACGTATGTACATGACATTCACGTCACACGTCCTCCTAATATAATAATAATTAACCTGCCTATCTAGGATAATTCGTTTACCCTACGACATAAAATGGCACGCATCATTGGATCCAATTGGTGGTTGATCAATCGATAGATGATCGATCTCCTAAAATGATAGCCTCAGTCCAAGCTACCGATCGAATCAAAACCGAGCACTAAACCATGCGTGCACCGTGAAGCTAGCTAGCTCTAGCCACTACTACGAGCTGAGCGTCTTTCTTCGTTAGGCGTTGCTTGACAAGGAAGCTCCGGTAGATCTGGGCGGCCGGTACGCTCCATCCCCATGCCTTGCTTTGTGAGACCACTACTGCAGTACTGCATCACTGTTTTTGTGGGTGCCATCCTTGACTGATCTGGACTTTTTGGGCCCGTCCACCGTCCAGTGTGCAGCCGAAGCAATGCTCGCACCATCGGATGATACCGTGTGATAGGCTGTAACTAACGGAAGGTTCCAAATGCCCCGCCCGTTTGGCTGGGGCTGGCTGGCCAGCCCTCTCACATGGGCACTATTCACATGAACCAGCCAGCAGTACTTCTCTCTCACATAAACGAACCAACAACGATACGAACCAGCCAACCGAACAGGTAGATTGCCATCGCGATTAGGCTGGCTGGCTGGCTCTCTTTTCTTTGCGAAATAGCGCGAGTGCTTTTATTCCCCATCACCCGCACCCTGACGGCCGGCCCCACCCTAACCCCCACCACTATGGAAAGCAAAAAAAAAAAAACTGTTCATATTCCATCGACAGAAGGAAAAAGTCTACATCACCCCCTAACCTTTAGTAGTGTGGCTATTTCACCCCCTGAAGTTTGAAACTAGGTAACAAGCACCCCAACTTTGACAAACCGTTTAGTTTACCCCCTATTGTGGTTTTGCCTCCCAGTTTTGTCTATGTGGCTGACCAAGCTAGCCCCGCCCCACCTGTAAGACCCTTTCGGCCCCATACCAGAGAGGGGGCGATCAAACGGCGGCGACCAGCGAAAGGAGGGTAGAGGCCTCGAAGGCCCCGCGGCACGGCGCTGATCTGGAGGACTGGGTAGCAGTCGACGCGGACAGAGAGGTGGCGGCACGGGAGCAGCGGGACGGAGGCCGAACGCAGCAGGATCCGGTGCCGGGTTGGGTGAAGCAGCATCTGGTGTCGTACGTCGGGCCTCGCTGCCTTTCTCCTCGGCCTTTCCCCTCACGTGCGCCGCGGCGGCGGCCTGCTTCAGCTGCGCTTGGGGAGCCGCGGCCATCGACTGGTCCGCGAGCGCCTTGGCCTCCGATCCATCTCGTTCTTGTGTTGATCCCACACGCCGCGTGCTTATCGGAGAGGAAACACGCACCTGTACAGCATGTGATCCAATGCATCGCCAAGAAGCCAAGAATAGCTCCACGACACAATCTGATTACATCCATGCGACCATGCTAGAAAGCGGAGGAGCGCTCCATCTCTGTGCTGCTCCCCTCGCTCGCCTTCCTCTGGCGCACCGTGTTGCTCTCCTCGCGCTGTCGACGGGAAGGCGGAGGAGCACTGGGCTGAGACTGAGAGGCACGACGGCGAACAGCCTACGACCATCGGAGGACGGGATCCCCGCGAGCGCGTCGAGGAACGCCGTCTAGCGCGCGACAGATGAGCAGCGCCTGTCCCGGTGCCCCTTCAGCCTTCACGATGCCAGCGCCGCTGCCCACACTCCTTGGCCAGGATAGGCGCCGCGGTCGCCGCGACCTGCTGCGCAGCTGAGCCGGCGCGCGGCAGCGCCGTCCACCATGTCTCGGTGCTCACGCTCCTTGGCTGCCTAGCGTGGCACTGCGGCGTGGAGCACACTGGCGGCGCTGGAAGCACCTAGCCACACTAGTAGAGAACAGACCTTTGATCCTCGGCCAAAATGGGCTCTAGTCCCGGGATTTTTTGCGCCCGGGACTAGAGATACCTTTAGTCCCGGTTGGTGGATCCAACCGGGACTAAAGGTCCCTGCCCAACGGCTACTGCGCCAGACAGAGGTGGCAGGGACCTTTAGTCCCGGTTGGAGCCACCAACCGGGACTAAAGGTATACTTTTACTCCCGGTTGGTGGCTCCAACCGGGAGTAAAGGTCTACTCCTGGGCCGTGGCTGCGCCCGGGGTTGGAAAGTTACCTTTAGTCCCGGTTGGATCCATCAACCGGGACTAAATGTTCTCCCTTTATAAATCGGCCGTCTCCTCCTTCCTCCCCGAGCCCGAGCTCAGCACATTTTGAAGCTCACTGCAGTAGTGTTCTTGCTTCCTCCCTCCCTCCATTGTTCCTCCATCCATTCTTCGATTCCTCCGTCGATTTCTTCGATTCCTCCGTCGATTCTTCAGTTGTAAAGGTTACCAATCTCATACTCTCATTTTTTACCATTTTCTTATGCCATTTTGTTCACTATATATATTTATGGTTCTTTATTGTGGTTTTTTCATTTGTAAGCAATTTGAGCTCAAAATCACTTCAAGCTTGCATATTTACATGAAAGAAGGTTAAAGTATATATAAATATAAAGTTAGAAAATAGTTAGAAAATTATAGCAAATCCTTACTAGTTGAACTTGCGGACCGTGTTCAGGTCGGCGAGGATGTTCTCTGCCGAGCGGTAACGGACGTCAAGGAGGAGCTTTGATTCTACGAGGGAGAGCGACAACGGTCGTGGAAGACCGTGTTCCCTTCCTCGTAGAATCGGAGCTCTTCCTTGACCAAGTACGGTGCCGTCCGGTGGAAAAATGCCCGCCGAGCTGATCACGTAAGCAAGGTCAACTAGTACGGATGGTTATTTATTCACATGTCCCGATATCGTCGCAGTAGTCTGTCAATCACCGTACCTAAACGTAGTATATATAAATAAAAACTTAGAAAATAGTTAGAAAATTATAGAAAATCCGTACTAGTTGAACTTGCGGACCGTGTTCAGCTCGGCAAGCATGTTCTCTGTCGAGCGGTAACGACATCAAGGAGGAGCTTTGATTCTACGAGGGAGAGCGACAACGGTCGTGGGAGACCGTGTTCCCTTCCTCGTAGAATCGGAGCTCTTCCTTGACCAAGTACGGTGCCGTCCGGTGGAGAAATGCTCGCCGAGATGATCACGTAAGCAAGTTCAACTAGTACGGATGGTTATTTATTCACATGTCCCGATATCGTCGCAGTAGTCTGTCAATCACCGTACTTTTTATTTTAACTTTTTATGAAATGAAAAACTTAGAAAATAGTTAGAAAATTATAGAAAATCCGTACTAGTTGAACTAGTGGACCGTGTTCATTTCGGCGAGCATGTTCTCTGCCGAGCGGTAACGGACGTCAAGGAGGAGCTTTGATTCTACGAGGGAGAGCGGCAACGGTCGTGGAAGACCGTGTTCCCTTCCTCGTAGAATTGGAGCTCTTCCGTGGCCAAGTACGGTGCCGTCCGGTGGAGAAATGCTCGTCGAGATGATCACGTAAGTAAGGTCAACTAGTACGGATGGTTATTTATTCACACGTCCCGATATCGTCGTAGTAGTCTATTATGTGTGTACATTCCCATTCTTCTGTTAATTTGCGGAAATATCATATGAATTACTTACCTGCCACAGTAAAAGACGAGAACACAATGACCATTAAAAATATCATTGTTTAGAGATCTAGATGATTTTATAGTTTGTTAATTTATTTGTTTATAAAAGGAGAAATTTATAGTGTATTAAAAAATGAGTATAGAGAGTAGATGGCAACTGCTTCCGGGTCCTCGGCCTCTCATGGGTTTCCAAAGCGACTTAGGCCAGGCCTTCCTCTCATTCCATGCGGCAAGTGTCGTGATGAGACGAAGATTGTGATGGAGTATCGAGTGAAGAAGGAGGGTCCCAACAAGGATCGTATCTTCTACAAGTGTCCGGATCGCAATGTGAGTTATTTTATCATATTTAATGATTATGGTTAGTTTATACCTATTTTCATGATGGTTGTGATTAAAGTTCTAATTTTTTATTTTAATTTCAGTGGGATGGCAGTGGACGATGTTCAGGCTTCTACTGGGATGAAGAGTATGTTGAACTCGTGCAAAAATATCTTGCACAACAGGCAGATACGGCGGCTAATGAGGCAGTGATCCAGCCGAAGAAGCCCAAAGATGTTGCACAATCGGGGGATCTGTCTGTTTTAGTTGAGATTGGTCGCGAAATCCTTGTGCTCCTGAAATGTATTTTAGCTTTAGTTCTTTTAGTGGTAGTTGGGATTGTCTACATTGTAGCGATGCTTTCATAAATTTGTATCTTTTGTGGTGGCACGCATGTTGTATAAATAATTAATTATGATCTAGGTTTTAATATGATATTTATATCATGTAATGCAGATGAGCCATCATTGGATGTATAATGCTGATCGCCGCTCCCAAGAGTTCATTGACGGCGTGCATTCTTTGTTACATGCGGCCGAGGCAAACAAACGCGACGGTTTCATGTGCTGCCCATGTGCCATATGTAAGAATACGGTGGAATATCCTTGCTCAAGGACTCTTCATTCACACTTGTTCAAGTCGAGTTTCATGCCAAACTATATTTGTTGGACAAAGCACGGAGAAACCGGTGTTGTAATCGAAGAAGGTGAAGAAGAACAATGGGACGACAATGATATTATTCCTGATGGTGCGTGCTTCAATGATACTGCAATGGGAGAAGCTGAAGAAGAGGTAGCCGTAGAAGATGAGCCGACTGATGATCTTTGTTAGGTCATTCGTGATGCACAAAGAGAATGTGAAAGTGAAAAGGAGAAGATCAAGTTCGAGCGGATGCTAGAAGATCACAAGAAATTGTTGTACCCAACTTGTGATGCAGGGCAGAAAAAGTTGGGAACCATACTAGAATTGCTGCAATGGAAGGCAAAGAATGGTATATCTGACAAGGGATTTGGAGAGTTACTAAAAATCCAAAAGAAGATGCTTCCGAAGTACAATGAATTGCCCGCCACTACCTACGAAGCAAAACAAGTTGTCTGTCCTATGGGGCTAGAAATAGAGAAGATACATGCATGTCCTAATGACTGCATCCTATACCGTGGCAAAGAGTACGAGAAATTGGATGCATGCCCGGTATGCCATGCGTCGCGGTATAAGATCAGGCGAGATGACCCTGGTGATGTTGAGGGCGAACGTCCGCGTAAGAAAATCCCTGCCAAGGTTATGTGGTATGCTCCTATAATACCACGCTTGAAACATCTGTTCAGAAACAAAGAACATGCAAAATTGTTACGATGGCACAAAGAAGACCGTAAGGTAGATAATATGTTGAGACACCCTGCTGATGGGTCCCAGTGGAGAGCAATCGACAGAGAATTTCCGAAGTTTGCAAATGACGCAAGAAACTTAAGGTTTGCTTTAAGTATAGATGGTATCAATCCTTTTGGAGAGCAGAACAGTAGTCATAGCACTTGGCCTGTTACTCTAAGTATCTACAACATTCCTCCTTGGTTATGCATGAAGCGGAAGTTCATTATGATGCCTGTGCTCATCCAAGGCCCGAAGCAACCTGGCAATGACATTGATGTGTACCTGAGACCACTTATTGACGAACTTCTCATTTTGTGGAATAAAGAAGGTGTACGTGTGTGGGATGAGTACAAACAGGAACACTTTGATCTGCAAGCATTGTTGTTCGTAACAATCAATGATTGGCCTGCTCTAAGTAATCTTTCAGGACAGTCAAACAAGGGATATAATGCATGCACACACTGCTTCGGTGATATTAGAGGTGTATTCTTGAAAAAATGTCAAAAGGTCGTGTACCTTGGCCATCGTCGATTTCTTCCTGCAAATCACCCCGTAAGAAAGAAAGGCAAGCATTTTAAAGGGAAGGCAGACCACCTGACCAAGCCTCGCAACCGAACCGGTGAGGATGTACTCGATATGGTCAATGATGTGAAAGTCATCTTTGGAAAAGGACATGGAAGCCAACCTATTCCGAAAGACGCTAACGGTCACGCACCCATGTGGAAGAAAAAGTCCATATTTTGGGACCTACCCTATTGGCAAGTCCTGGAGGTCCGTAGCTCGATCGACGTGATGCACCTGACGAAGAATCTTTGTGTGAACCTGCTAGGCTTTATGGGTGTGTATGGAAAGCCTAAGGACACATTTGAAGCACGACAGGACCTGCGTTGTTTGAGAGAAAGAGACAACCTGCATCCAGAGAAGACAGATGATGGACACCATTACTTACGTCCTACTAGCTACACTCTAAGCAAAGAGGAGAAGGAAATCATGTTTGAATGCTTAAACAACATCAAGGTACCATCTAGATTCTCCTCGAATATAAAGGGTATTATAAATGTGCCAGAGAAGAAATTCTGTAACTTAAAGTCCCATGACTGTCACGTTCTCATGACGCAATTACTTCCAGTTGCATTAAGAGGAATTCTACCTCCAAATGTACGTCTAGCCACCGTGAAGCTATGTGCATTCCTCAATGCAATTTCTCAGAAGGCAATTGATCCAACTGATCTAGCTAAACTACAGAATTATGTGGTTCAATGTCTCGTCAGCTTTGAGTTAGTGTTCCCTCCTTCCTTCTTTGATATTATGACACACCTCCTAGTTCACCTAGTCAAGGAGATTTTCACTCTCGGTCCTGTGTTCCTACACAACATGTTCCTCTTAGAGAGATTCATGGGAGTCCTAAAGAAATATGTTCACAACCGTGCTCGCCCAGAAGGAAGCATCGCCAAGGGCTATGGAACAGAAGAGGTCATTGAGTTCTGTGTTGACTTTATTCCCGACCTTGACTCGATTGGTGTTCCTGAATCGAGACATGAGGGGAGACTAAGCGGAAAGGGGACACTAGGGAGGAAAACATATATTGGTACGGATGATGATTATTTCAATAAAGCGCACTACATAGTTCTACAGAACTCCTCTTTGGTAGATCCATATATTGAGACACACAAGGATCTCTTACGATCCGAGTTTCCAGGGAAGACTGAAGCTTGGATTATGCATAAGCACATGGAAACTTTCGGCGGTTGGTTGCGAAAAAAATGTCAAGGTGATGAGAGCATCCATGAGCAACTGTATTTATTGGCTATGCAACCATCATGGCATATCGTCACATACAAAGGGTACAAGATAAATGGGAACATATTCTACACAGTAGCCCAAGATAAAAGGAGTACCAACCAAAACAGTGGTGTCCGCATAGATGCCACAGACCCGAATGGGAATAAGCAGACATATTATGGACACATAGATGAAATATGGGAACTAGAATATGCACCTACTTTGAAGATCCCATTGTTCAAGTGCCAATGGGTCAAGGTGACCGGAGGCAGGGTAACAGTAGACAACGAGTATGGAATGACAACAGTAGACCTTAGTAATATTGGGTACAAAGATAAACCATTCGTCCTTGCCAACGATGTGAATCAGGTGTTCTATGTCAATGATATGTCTACCAAACCAAAAAGAGGGGAAAACGATAATGACTCAACCAAAGAGCCAAAGCGCCACATAGTTCTTTCAGGGAAAAGAGTCATCGTGGGAATTGAGGACAAGTCGGACATGTCAGAAGAATATGAAAAGGATGACCGAATTCCGCCCTTCAAAGTGAACAAAGACCCTAGCATCTTGGTAAATGATGAGGACACTCCATGGTTACGAAGCAATCATAACCAAGGGACATACGTAAAGAAGAAGTTCACTGCTGTGCCCACTTGATGATATAGTGATTTAATATAGTGTGTGTTTGAGATATTATGTAATAATTGTGAATTCAGATGTTTATTATGTCATGTTTCAAATTAAATCAATGTTTGATTTGGTGGGATTTCTCTCTCAAAAAGGTAAATTAGGATACTGAGTGATGAAAAATTAAAATATTAACGTTAAAATGATGTGAAAACAAATTTCCTGTCCAAAACCAATAGTTTTAATAATTTTAATTAAACACTACATTTTTGCATTAATGAAATAATAAATATTAGTTACATTATGTTTTATAATTCTAACAAAAAATAAAAAAAGTTAGGTTATCGATTTTTCCTATGTGCAATAAACAAAAAGAAAATTCATATTTTTAACAAAATAATTTTATGCCTTTTATTTAATTTACTATGTATTTAACAAAAACTATTGCATTTCTATTGTATTTAACAAGACTATTGCTTAAAACAGGCGGGAAACGAAACTGCAGGCCACCTTTACTCCCGGGTGGGAAGCCCACCCGGGAGTAAAGGTGGGCTACAGTTTCGTGGCCCGCCAAAAAAACCCTTTACTCCTATACCTTTACTCCCGGTTGGTAACACGCACCGGGAGTAAAGGTACCTTTACTCCCGGTTGATAATACTCACCGGGAGTAAAGGGTTTTTACTCCCGGTTGGTGGCTGGCACCGGGAGTAATTCTCTCTGATATATAACCTCCAGCGCCTGGCGCAGATCGATCCGCTCGTCTTCTTCCTCGTCGAACACCGCCGCCCTCCTTCCTCGCGCCGCGTCCGTTCGCCTTCCGTGACATCGGCGCCGCCCTCTTCTTCCTCGTGCGGCCTCCACCGCGCGCGCCCATGCCCCTCCTCCGCGCGCGCCCGTGGCCCTCCACCGCGCCCTCCTCCGCGCTCGAGGCCCTCCACCGCGCGTTGCCCCACCGCGCCCGAGGCCCTCCACACTGCCGAGCTCGATCGAGGTGATATATTCGTCGATCTCTTTGTACATTCGTCCGAGCCCTCCACTGCCGAGTTATAGATCACGTCAAAAACTACAACTTTGGTGTAAGCCATGTCAACGCTCGAGGTCGATTGAAAATTCCAAATTTTGAATCACAAAATCTAGGAACTAAAAATGAATATTTGGAACTCTAAATGATTTTAAATAAAAAACATATCTTAACGCAAGTTTTGAATATTTGGATATTATATGGATAAATTAGCAAGTTTAATTAGAGTGTCAAAAACTGCATTTTATGGTACAAAAATACATTTTAAGATCACTGCTGGGACCTGAACTCATGACAAGTTTAATTAAGGACCACCAATGAAATTACTTTAGAAATTAATTAGATCAATGTAAATCCATGGCTTGTATAATAAACACGCTATATATTATTTGGAAACAACGCTACGAACCATCCGCTAATGAACTTTCGTTACAAACTCCTCAGGATGGCAACCATTGTCGTTATCACTAAAGCTGAAAATGATCCAGCCCATCAACCGCCATATATTCATCACTATATGATATGCCATTATTCCAAGATGCAGTTTCAATAGAAGAATTTTTTCTATCTTCATAGATCAATGTTTGTTAACGAAATTTTATCCAAATATATTCATGTAGGGTCTTTTTTTTTGAAGGATTTGTTGTAGGATATATAATGGTCAAATAGGAACTCAATTTTGATACCCAGTTTGTAAACTAAGCGTTTTTTAGTTTATCAAAAATATCACATGTGATGATGTTAGCAGTTTTGGTTGGACTTGCATGCTTGGCTACAGACAAATGAAGGAAAACTTCAATGTTTCTTCATTTGTGAACTTTGAATATACAGATATAATATATTAATGTTGCTAAAGTAATATGAGCATTACATATTTTTTTCCGAGAAGACTATCTTCAAACTTTATATCATAGCATCAGAGATCGCCTGTAGAAAAAGAAAATAAATTCTTATCATTTCGAAAATAGTAATGGTTATATGAGCAATAAGACACATATACTTACATTTCATAATGACTTATACTTACATTATTAACATAGAATTTTCTCATATGACGAATGACTACATGGTTCACATGGTACATAGGATCACAACATCACGCACCGACACCGCCCCGGCCCGCCTCACGTCGTCGTCGTCGTCAGCACGCCGGCCCGCCTCACGTCATCGTCGTCAGCACACCGGGGCGAACCGCGCTGTTGATGTCACCGACGTAGTTCGCCCTAGTCACCGACGCAATTTGCCCTCGGCCGTTTATGTATAGCCCTAATTCGCCCTAGTACCGACGTAGTTCGTCCTAGTGTGGCGAATTGCGTCCGTGACCGAGGGGCAAGATTTAATAATGCATATTGTTCGTAGATTTTACGCATGTAATAAGCAAAGATTTGATGTACTATATATTGGTTTTGTTTTTTGAAGCTAGATGGCCGACCCGAGAAATATGGATGAGGAGGAGTTGATGATGAATTTGATCAACACTGGCACTCAAGTTGCCGGCGATGATGGTGCTAAAATAACGTGCAAGAGGATGCAGATGACGGGAGTCAGTACTTAGCTCTTGAACAAAATGAGCAACAACATATTGGCCAAGTATATATTTTTTATTATTAGCTATATATATTATCATATGTCTTATGTGTGCTCATGACATTAAAAATAATGTTTATGTTTTGTAGCCCTCTGGATCGACATCAACAACTACAACGAAGAGTAAAAATTTTCGAGGTCCCAAAAAGCCATTGGAGGGTCGCTTCATCATCTCGGAGTTCAATGTGGATACAGGAGAACCGGGGGGGCCGAATAAAATGAAATTTATGCATCACTATGGTTACCTTGTACGGGACCGGCTCCCGATTAGTACCCATGAATGGAAGAAGAAGACCAATGCTCCTCATATCAGTTTTGTCTCCGATCGTGACAAGGCGTTAATTTGGAATGATGTCTTGGTACATTTCACGCTCCAAACAGATGGTTATGATGATATAATAGATGGTGATGAATTGAAGGAGTGAGTTAGGGATTGGGCAATGAAGAAGATGTCCACCCAGTTTCAGACTTGGAAGAAACACCTATACACGACGTATGTCAAGAAGAACATAGCACCAGATTTTACTGTCCCAGGCCCGATCTCAAAGCAGAGGCCCTATTGGGATGAGTTTGTACAGTACAAGACTTCGGAAGAGGGTGTGAGTCGGGTGATAAAGAACCAACGTAATGCCCAATAGAAGACATACCACCATACCTTGGGATCAGGTGGCTACCCGACTGCCATTAAGAAGTGGAACAAAATGGAAGCAGACCATCTTACCAAGGGTATCAGACCAGAATCACTCAAGTGGGGAGAACGTGCAAAGAATTGGTTTTTCAGTCATGGGGGAACACTAGACCAGGAGACAGGGAAGTGTGTTTATGGCGCAAGACTGCAAGAAGCAGCAGAAAGATTGTTTTATGCTTAGAGAGCTACTGCTAGTGGTGCGTTTAGGCCCAACAGAGAGAAGGATGAGCTAACATACGCCATCGGGACTATTGAACATGGTGGCCGAACTAGAGGCAAAGGAAGTGTCTCATGGGAGCATGGATTCCCTCAGGACAGACCTTCCTACAGAAGTCGCTAGAGAAAGAAGGAAGAAGAGGCACAGTGGCTCCAGAGGTTGGAGGAAGCGGTGCGTGAAGTACAGGAGCGGGAAAAAAACCTTGAAGCGAGAATGCAGGAGGAAATCAGAAGGCAAGTGCAAATAGCAGTGAGTGCAAGCAAGCAGGCATCAGAGCCATGAATCAACATTAGCCAATCTGTTCAGTTGAAAAGCAGCTGCGCTTCCACGGAGATACCAAATCAAGGGGACACAGGACTGCGCTTCCCTGTGGATGACGTCACTGAACCTTGTACAACGTGTGAGCTACACATTCCGAAGGAGAATTCCACAATCAAGGTGGCTATCGGTCTTGTTAATCCTATCGACCGAACCAAGACACCAAGGATTCATGGGAATATAATCCAAGAAGGATATGCTACCATCTCGGTAGATAAAGCTGAAAAAGGTTTTAGTGATTTGCCTCTTGACATTCCTGGAGGTGATGGCGAGAAGACTCTAGGAGAAGCGGAGAAGACATTCATTCTATGGCGCAAGCGCTACATCATCATTCCAGGGATGTCGGCTCCACCTCCTCCTGAACTACCTCACCATAGGTACGTGCGGATGAAAACACTACATCATTAATTTGTATTGGCTTAAATAATTAACAATCTACTCATAATAATATGTCATTCCTTTTTTTGTAGCAGATCCTCCCCCAACCTAAATCCAATTATTCAATCGCCAGATCATCATAGTGCTCTGTACGATGACATTGTGTTGGAAGACGAGGCTGCATCCACACCATCTCCAAGGAGGTCTCCAATGCTGCAGCCGCCACCTCCAAGGAGGTCTCCAACGCTGCTGCCAACACCTCTAAGGAGGTCTCCAACGCCTCCCCCGCCCCCGCCTACCAAGAAGCCTAGCAAGAGGCCAGCCCCTCAAACGAAGAACCAGTCCCCGCCTGTAAAGAAAGCCACCGTGAAACCAAGGGCTATTCCCAAAATAATATTTGAAGAGAAGGAAGAAGGAACTGATGCATATAAAAAAGACATGTCTAGATTCTATGACAAACTTAAAATGAATCAAGAAGCAAGGAGAAACCCGGAGAAACCGTACTTCTTCGTAGCTCCAGATATTCTAAGAAAAAAGGTGACTTCTTACCAGCAACAACAGCAGGAATCTCGTAAGCCGTCCAAATCAATGTTATCAGACTATGACCGCACTCTCACCAAGTCAATTGAGGCGGCACAGAAAAAGAAGCGGGCAGAGAAAGGAGTTGCCCAACTCGGACAACAAGCGCACCAATCAATCCCCCCGCTAGTTGTTGGTAATGAATATGGTTCGAATTTAGGATTAATGCATCAGACAAACATACCTCCGGATGTCGATTTGGATCACCTTGGTGAATTTCTTGATGAGACTGGTCTCGACCTTTACAAGATGTTTGGTGATGGAAACATTGAGAGTGCGGCGGAGGTTGATATTTGGAAGAGAAAATTTGTACTAGGCCAGAGTCTATACAACCCTCAAGCCTTATCTGATCTGGGAACGCAAATGTACCTGCTAAACAAGTGGTACATGCAGGCGTCTACCAGTGGAGACTTCTGCGTTGGTGTCAGAATTAGAGACGAATATTAGTTCCGAGGCGATGATGTTATGTATGTTGACTTTGCAGAATTTCATCAACTATGCCACCTGACCTCTCTGGACAAAGTTATCATTAGCTGCTATTGCCTGTAAGTAATAATTCTTTCGATCTATTATTAAACTCATCATATGTGTGTATATGCATATAAATTATCCTAACAAGTACTATATATATGCAGATTTACAATGACAGAGCTCAGAAAGGAAAGCTGCAATGAAATTGGTTTTGTTGATCCCCATATAGTATTCAAAGACTCAATTACTCCAAAGACTAATTGGAAGTCTGAGTCAGAGAGTAACCTCATGAACTTCTTAGTGAACCAACGCCACAAGAAGGATATACTCTTTCCCTATAACTTCAAGTGAGTGTTAATCATGTCGATCATAGCCTTAATGGCTCATATGTTGATTCTAGTTAATTAATGAGTGTTATGCGTTATATCCTATAAACACATGCAGCAATCACTGGATATTGATGGACATCGATCTGGTGAAAAGTCACTTGATAATCTATGACTCGATGAGAAAACCATAACAAGACTACCAAGATATGATAGATATTATCTAGAAGTAATTTCGGGATCTCTAGCAACTATATATACACACAAATATGATGATTAACTATATCTGATGACGTGGCAAATTTTTTATTGGGCAGTGTTTGGAAAACCTTTATTGAGAAGCAACACATGGAAAAATGCAAAGCGCCACTGAATGTAATCCCTTTGAAAGTAAGTCCCCTGAATCGCATCATCTTTATTAATTAAACATATAGCTTTCACCGGATCACCAGATTGGATGACAAATCTTTTTCTCGTAAAGTGGTGTCTGAGGCAGGAACAGGGGAACAACTACTGTGGTTACTATGTTTGCAAGTTTATCAAGGTGCTCTCCCAAAGAACTCCTACAGAGAGACTCAAAGTACGTTAAAAATACACTATATATTCATTTAATTATTATTATTGATTGTGTTACTATGTCTTTATATATATATGTACATATATTAATTTATTTTCCTTTAATTCAAACTCGATGGTTGGAGGAAAAGGTCATACGGCAAGACCAAATCAAAGCAATTTAAGAGTCTATAGCTGGATTTTTTAATGAGCAGGTCATCGATTCCAAGGGCGAGTTCTACTTCGACCCAACACTGCCATTGAAGCCAAGCTAGAGGATGAGAGGAAACTTGTTATGTCACAACAACTATAATGCAATCTTTTGTAATATATGCACATGAAATAATATAATGTAAAATACACATATGCATGCATGCATGTAATATATATATATATATATATATATATATATATATATATATATATATATATATATATATATTTTTTTTTCTATGCTTGAATTGTGTGATTTAATACGTTCATTGTGCTTGAACCGAAACATACTATATGCGCGTATAAATGTATAATTAGCAGCGTACAATACGACTTCGAAAACCTATTTTGAAAAGAAAACAAAAAAATGAAAAGAAAAGAAAAAAGAAAAAAACCTTTAGTCCCGGTTCGTATTACCAACTGGGACTAAAGGTGTCGGCCATCGTGGCATGTCAGGAGGCACCTTTAGTCCCGGTTGGTGTTACCCACCGGGACTAAAGGTCCTCCTTTAGTCCCGGTTCCTGACCCGGGACTAAAGGACCCCCCCTTTAGTCCCGGATGCTTGCTCCCGGGTGGGGAACCGGGACTAGAGGGGGTTCCCCACCGGGAGTAAAGCTCGGTTCTCTACCAGTGCCACGTCGGAGGTAGGGCGTTGGGCGCTAGGCGGTGGTGCGTGAGCGGTGAGCCCGGCGCGGTGCGTGCGTGGCTGCGTGCAGTGACGGTGATGCTAGGCGCAGGGTGTCTACGGCGGCACGTAGCAAGGCTGTCAGCTTCTGACAGCTGGGCCTGCCTCTATTATGTCTCCACCTGCCAGCTTGGAGTGCCACCTAGCCAAAACCGGGTAGCAAAACCAGCCAGGGGGTAAAATAAACGGTTTGGCAAATGTGAGGGGTTTAAATACCTGATTTTATAGGTTAGGGAGTGAGGTGGCCGAGTTGCAATAGCTGAGGGAGTCATTTAGCCTTTTTCCATCGACAGAATGACAGGACATGACTGACCCACACTCACTGTTGCGGCTGAAGATGAAACTGTTTGGAACCGTATCCAACACAGTGCACTGATGGGTATTTTGAGATTTTGAGATGAAGTTGAAACTTAGAGTACTCTCATACGGCCTATTTGCTGGTTGGTTTTTGGGCTAGCTAGTACTGGTTTATTGTGAAAGAAAAACACTGTTAGTTGGCTGGTTTGGGCTGGCTGAAACCAACCAGCAAACAGGCTGATAGTCTGAGATGTGCATATTTCGGCACTCGGCCACCGGAACAACATTTTGGGCTCAATCGACTGATGGGTTTTTGGTGGATCAAATATCTGAGGCTCACCATTATATTAGTAGGTAGAAAAAAAATTCCTTCCGTTTTTCTTTGATTGAGACCAACTAGGACCGTAGACCGTTTGCCAAAGGCACAAACGGAGTCGGACAAATCAAATCGCAAGAAGTTGGGCCCATAAAGGTTTACCAAGCTGGTTCTAACGAGGCCCAATTTATTCAATTCCAGGCCGAATCGATCATCGTGGGCTTTCCTCTCAAAAACTTGGCAGTTGGACAATACCCATGCCATGCGCATAAGCAACTACCGTGCTACTTTTGGATATCTTCAAAAACGATGTTGCGTCGTCTGTTGAGGTGTCCGCTTTGAGCTTCCTCCTCGTCTTTCTTCTCTGTTGCTGGCGATGGAGGGGAAGCGAGCAGCAGCGATTCCGGTCGACTGAAACGTCGACCTCCAGGAGCTTCTACGAAGAACTTCAATGTAATTTTATTTTGTTATGGGAGCTCCTTTTTGCAAGGGGATGGACGTAATATCTCTCCATGCTTAATAAAATCCAACCCGTTTCTTTTAAAAAAACAACTACCGTCACACACTCGCATTCATAATAAAAAAACTACCGTCACCACTCTTGTAAATGGGAAAAACTACTACAGCGTCACATCTGGAGTCCAGAAACTACTTTGCGAGTTCGTTGGTTCTTTGAAAAAGTAGCTTCACTCATTTTGCAAGTTCGTATGAAGACGGACTCGACACATGCACTGCAACCCCCCACAGAGACAGACATGTAGGCTTGGATGTCATAAGAAACAAAGAGGCAGTGAGATAGAGTTCACTAGTAGACAAATGACTTTTGATCCATTTTAAAATTTAGCTTTAGTTCCAGTATTTTTCGCGTCCGGGACTAGAGAAATCTTTAATCCCGGTTGGTAGTTCTAACCGGAACTAAAGGCCCCTGTCCAACGGCTACTGCAGCAGGCTTTTGCTGCAGAGGACCTTTAGTCTCGGTTGGAGCTACCAACCGGGACTAAAGGTTAACTTTTACTCCCGGTTGGTCCCTCCAATCTGGAGTAAAAGTCTACTTCCGACTGGAAGCTCCGTCCGAGACTAGAAAGGGACCTTTAGTCCCGGTTTCTGTCTCCAACCGGGACTAAAGGTCCCCTCCTATATACCCCTTCTTCCTCCCTGAGCCCGAGCCATTTCGAGCTCAGTGTTCTTGCTTCATATCGCCGGCCTCTCTTCTTTCTCATCGCCGGTAATCACAAGATTTCTTCGATTCCTCCATCGATTCTTCGGTTCTAAAGGTTACCAACTTTATACTCTAATGTTTCATCAGTAGCATATCTCATTTTGTGGACTAGATATATGTGGTTTTTTATCGTGGATTTTTTTATTTGTAAGCCATTTAAGCTCAAAATCACTTTAAAGTTTGCATATTTGGATGAATAAAGGTTAAAGTAGTTATTCAAAACTAGTATTCAGCTTTCATTTCTTGTGCATAGTACACTTCATGGTTTAGAGATATAGAGAATTTTAGAGTTTTTTAATTTTATTTGTTTATAAAATGAGAAATTTATATTATATTAAAAATGAGTATAGAGAGTAGATGACAACTGTTTCTGAGTCCTTAGTCTCTCATCGGGTTCCAAAGCGACTGAGGCCGGACCTCCCTCTCATTGCATGTGGCAAGTGTGAGGAGAAGATTGTGATGGAGTACCGGGTGAGAAAGGAGTGTCCCAACAAGAGCCGTATCTTCTACAAATGTCCGGATTGCAATGTGAGTTATTTTATCGCATTTAATGATTATGGTTAATTTATACTTATTTTCCTGATGATTGTTATTAAAGTTCTAATTTTTTGTTTTAATTTCAGTGGGATGGCACTGGATGTTCAGGCTGGTACTGGGAGGAAGCGTATGTTGAACACGTGCAGAACTCTCTTGCACAGGCGGCTACGGCGGCTGATGAGGCAGTGATCCTGCGGAAGAAGCCCATAGATGTTGAACAAACACATGATCTGCCTGTTTTAGTTAGGATTGGTCGCGGAATCCTTATGCTGCTGAAGTGTATTTTAGCTTTAGTTTTTTTAGTGGTAGTTGGGATTGTCTACATTGTAGCGAGACTTTCATAAATTAATACCTTGTGTGGTGGCATGCATGTCGTATAATTAACTAATTATGTTCTAGGTTTTAATACGGTATGTATGTCATGTAATGCAGATGAGCCGACATTAGATGTACAATGCTGATCGCCGCTCCCAAGAGTTCATTGAGGGCGTGCATTCTTTCTTACGTGTGGCCGAGGCAAACAAATATGATGGTTTCATGTGCTGCCCATGTGCCATATGTAATAATTTGAAAGAATATGTTAGCTCAAAGAGTCTTCATTCACACTTGTTGAAGTCGGGTTTCATGCAAAACTATATTTGTTGGACGAAGCACGAAGAAACCGGGGTTGTAATGGAAGAAGGTGAAGAAGAGCAATGGGACGATGATGACATTATTGCTGAATATGGTGCCTTCAATGATATTGTAATGGGGAAAGCTGAAGAAGAGATAGGGGCAGAAGATGAGCCCACTGATGATTTTGGTCAGGCCATTTGTGACGCACAAAAAGAATGCGAAAGTAAAAAGGAGAAGATCAAGTTCGAGCATATGCTAGAGGATCACAAGAAATTGCTATACCCAACTTGTGATGCGGGGCAGAAAATGTTGAGTACCACACTGGAATTGCTGCAATGGAAGGCAAAGAATGGTGTATCTGATAAGAGACTTGAGGAGTTACTGAAAATCCAAAAGAAGATGCTTCCGAAGGATAACGAATTGCCCGCCACTACGTATGAAGTAAAACAGGTAGTCTGCCCTTTGGGATTAGAAATCCAGAAGATACATGCATGTCCTAATGACTGCATCCTCTACCGTGGCGAGGAGTACGAGAAGTTAGATGCATGCCCGGTATGTCATGTATCGCGGTATAAGATCAGGCGAGATGACCCTGGTGATGTTGAGGGCGAACGTCCCACGAAGAAAATCTCTGCCAAGATTATGTGGTATGCTCCTATAATACCACGCTTGAAACGTCTGTTCAGAAACAAAGACCATGTAAAGTTGTTGCGATGGCACAAAGAAGATCGTAAGGTAGACAATATGTTGAGACACCCTGCTGATGGGTCCCAGTGGAGAGTAATCGATAGAGAATTCCTGGAGTTTGCAAATGACGCAAGAAACTTAAGGTTTGCTTTAAGTACGGATAGTATGAACCCTTTCGAGGAGCAGAGCAGTAGTCATAGCACTTGACCTATTACTCTATGTATCTACAACCTTCCTCCCTGGTTATGCATAAAGCATAAGTTTATTATGATGCCAGTGCTCATCCAAGGCCCAAGGCAACCTAGCAATGACATCGATGTGTACCTGAGGCCACTAGTTGAAGAACTTCTACTTTTGTGAAACAAACCAGGTGTATGTGTGTGGGATGAGCACAAATAGGAGCACTTTGACCTGCAAGCATTGTTGTTCGTAACAATCAATGATTGACCTGCTCTAAGTAATCTTTCAGGACAATCAAACAAGGGATATAATGCATGCATGCACTATTTTGATGACATTAAAGGTATATTCTTGAAAAAATATTAAAAGGTCATGTACCTTGGCCATCGTCGATTTTTTCCTGCGAATCACCCCCTAAGAAAGAAAGGCAAGCATTTTAAAGGTAAGACAGACCACCAAACCAAGCCGAACAACCGAACTGGTGAGGATGTACTCAATATGGTCAAGGATGTAAAAGTAGTATTTGGAAAGGCACATGGCAGTGAACCTGTTCCGAACGACGCCGACGGTCACACACCCATGTGAAAGAAGAAGTCCATATTTTGGGAGCTACACTATTAGCAAGTCCTAGAGGTCCGTAGCACGATCAACGTGATGCACCTGACGAAGAATCTTTGTGTGAACCTGCTAGGCTTCATGGGTGTGTATGGGAAGCCTAATGACACACTTGAAGCACGATAGGACCTGCGGTGTTTGAAAGAACGAGACAACCTACATCCAGAGAAGACAGATGATGGACGCCATTACTTAAGTCCTGCCAGCTACACTCTTAGCAAAGAAGAGAAGCAAAGCATGTTTGAATGCCTAGCAAGCATCAAGGTACCATCTAGATTCTCCTCGAATATAAAGGGTATAATAAATGTGCCAGAGAAGAAATTCCTAAACTTAAAGTCCCATGACTGCCACGTGCTCATGACGTAATTGCTTCTAGTTGCATTAAGAGGAATTCTACCTCCAAATGTACGTCTAGCCACCGTGAAGCTATGTGCATTCCTTAATGCAATTTCTCAGAAGGTAATCGATCCAATGGATCTAGCTAAACTACAGAATGATGTGGTTCAATGTCTTGTTAGCTTTGAGTTGGTGTTCCCTCCTTCATTCTTTAATATCATGACACACCTCCTAGTTCACCTAGTCAAGGAGATTAACATTCTCGGTCCTGTGTTCCTACACAACATGCTCCCCTTTGAGAGGTTCACGGGAGTCCTAAAGAAATATGTTCACAACCGTGCTCGGCCAGAAGAAAGCATCGCTAAGGGCTATGGAACAGAGGAGGTCATTGAGTTTTGTGTTAACTTTATTCCCGATCTTGACCCGATTGGTGTTTCTAAATCGTGACACGAGGGGAGACTAAGTGGAAAGGGGACACTAGGGAAGAAAACATATATTGGTACGCAGGACAATTATTTTAATAAAGCACACTACACAGTTCTGCAAAACTCCTCCTTGGTGGATCCGTATATCGAGACACATAAAGAGTTACTCCGATCTGAGTTTCTAAGAAAGTCTGAAGCTTGGATTACGCGTCAGCACATGGAAACTTTCAGCGACTGGTTGCGAAAAGAATGTCCGTGTGATGAGAGTATTGTTGAGCAATTGTATTTGTTGGCTAGGCAGCCATCATGGCATATCCTCACATACAAAGGGTACAAGATAAATGAGAATACATTTTACATAGTAGCCCAAGATAAAAGAAGCACCAATCAAAACAGTGGTGTCCGCATAGATGCCACCGACCCTAATAGAAATAAGCAAACATATTATGCCCGCATAGAGGAGATATGGAAACTAAACTATGCACCTACTTTTAAGGTACCTTTGTTCAAGTGCCAATGGGTAAAGGCGACTGGAGGCGGGGTAGCAGTCAACAACCAGTATGGAATGACAACCGTGAACCTCAACAATATTGGGTACAAAGACGAACCGTTCATCCTTGTCAAGGATGTGAATAAGGTGTTCTATGTCAAAGACATGTCTACAAAACCGAAGAGAGGGAAAAACAACAACGACCCAATCAATGAGCCAAAACACCACATAGTTCTTTTAGGTAAAAGAAACATCGTCGGAATTGAAGACAAGTCAGACATATCAGAAGATTATGAAAAGAATGACCAAATTCCACCCTTCATAGTGAACAAAGACCCAAGCATCCAGCTAAATAATGAGGACACTCCATGGTTACGACGCGATCATAACCAAGGGATATACGTTAAGAAGAAGTTCACTACTGTGCCCGCTTGATATATATAGTGATATTTAATATTGTGTATTAGAGGTATTATGTAATAATTGTGAATTCACAGATGTTTATTAGGTGTTTCCTATTTTTCTATGTTTAGATTAAATTCGTGTTTGATGGTGGGATTTCCATGTCACACAAAGCAAAAAGCAAAAGCAATGCATCTGATGTGAAAAAATTAGTCAAAAAATTGTTTTAGTCCTGACTTGATATGGTGATGTATTAGACCTATTATGTAATAATTATGACTTCAGATTTTTTTGTCGTGTTTTCATATTTTCTATGGCTTAAATGAATTTTCAACGTCAATAAGATGTGAAAACTAATTTCCTATCGAAAAGCAATAGTTTTAATGATTTTAATTAAGTAGTACATTTTTGCATGGTGAAATTATGATTATTATTTACACTATGTTAAATATTTATACGGTAAAACAAAAGAGTTTAGGTTACAGATTTTTCTTATGTACAATAATGCAAAACTAGGTCCAGGAATTCTTTTTGTAATTTTTTTGCTAATATTTTATTTACTAGGCAATTAACAACTCTCTGCATATTTATATAAAAGAAATATATAAAAAAAGAAAAACTTCTAGAAACCGGCGGGAAGCCAAACTGCAGCTCACCTTTACTCCCGGGTTGATCAACCACCCAGGACTAAAGATGGGCTATATTTTCGTGGCCCGCCAAAATTCCCTTTACTCCCGGGCCGTGGCTGCACCCGGGACTAAAGGTCAGACTTTTAGTTCTGGTTCTAACCATCACCCGGAACTAAAGGACCTTTAGTCTCGGGCTATGGCTTCACCTAACCATCACCTGGAACTACATGAAATTTAGTCCCGAGCTGTGGCTTAACCCGGGACTAAATGTCCCCCTATATAGCGCCTCCTCTCTTTCCCCCTCCATCATCTCTTGTTCTTCGCCGAGAGCCACCGCGTCGCCACTGCTCCTCATCGCCTCCAGCACCACCTCCACACACGTGCACCTCTCTCGCCGTCTCCGCCAGTGGCCTGGCTCACACCTCTCCCATCCGAGCGCGACACATAGATCCAAATCCGCCACCGTCGTCCTCGCCCTCACCCAGATCTGATCTGGAACCGCCTCCGTCGTCGTCGTCGTCCACGCGTGCGCCTACCTCCTCGTCATTGCCGCGCGCTCATCCTCGTCGTCCCCTTCACCGGAGCACCAGAGCGCTCGTCGTCGTCCCCTTTGTCAGAGCGCTCGTCGTCGTTCCCGTTGCCACGTGCTCATCCTTGTCGTCGAGAGATCACCTCCGGCCAGCACCGCGCCTCGAGCTCGTCCTTCGTCCTCGGCGGCTAGCTCTACGCGCACGCGCACCTTGTCCTGGCCGGCTCCACGCGCTCGTCATCCTCCACGCTCGTCGTCCTCAATCTCCTCACTGTGCTTGTGCTCATGCTCGTCTCGCCATCGTGCTTGCAATTAGTAGAGTCTGAAACTGCTAGTCCTATTAGGAGCGGCAGCTACTACTTGCTTGTTGCTTGTTGCTTTGCAGGAATGATTTAGTATCAAAAAGAAAAATTTTCATCTCCTTTATTTACAGGTTATTATCCATTTACTGTGCTTGTGTGCATGATATATCTAGGGTGGAGAGTATTTTCAAGATGATTGTATTAACTCAATGTATTTTTCTTCAAATATCAACCAAAAGTTCATTCATTTCTTTAAAAACAACTAGTTTTAATAATGGTTCAGATGAACGCAAATTTATTCAAACCACTCATCTTGGTTGCAAATATATAAAATATTTTAGACTTGCTAACTTAAGCATGGTACATATATATCAGCACTTGAGTTAATTTATTTGGATACTAAAAGTAACTATATATTGTAGTAACTTAAGCATGGTACATAATTGTGCTCGTCGTACTATATGCGAGCAACAGTGAGTATATCCTAATATCCTAAGCTCTGCTCCAAACCCTAAACCGGCCGAGCTTCGCTCTAAACCCTAACAAAGGCGTAAATAATAACCTTGAATTCTATAGTTATATATATTTGATTCTTCATAATTAAGGTGACATGAATTTTGATATATTTATATACACCAATGTAGATCAGGATATATATAACCTAATATCCTGAACTCGCTCCTAATCCTAACCCGGCCGAGCTCCACTCCAAACTCTTATATATACCTAATCAAGTTCCGCGCATGCAAACCCTAACCAGAGCTCAATGTAAATAATAACCCTAAATTCTATAATTATTTAAGTTTAATCCCCTAGCTCTATCCATTAAATAGCATATGCATGACTAGTGTATGGATTTCTAGAAAATAAGAAATCAAAGTTATGCTTTGGAGACTTGAATTTCGAGTGTAGTTATTTAATTAAATTTAAGCACATGACTCGATCTATTTTATAGTTATATGGTTTTTATTTTTTATAGATATATCTAGTGGTGTAAAAGCTAGATGGCTGCCCCGAGAGACAACATGGATGAAGAAAGGATGGATATTATCAACACCGGCACTCAATTTGCCGATGATGACCAGCAGGATGTAGATGATGGGAGTCAATACCTGGCTCTTGAAAATAATCAAGAAAATACTGGCGAGGTATATATATTTATATATATATTTGAATATTATATATATATATATATATATATATTTGAATATCTATCAGCTATTATGTGTACACATGATATCTATTTATTTATTTTTATACGTAGCCCTCTGGATCGACGACCACAACGACGAAAAGCAAAAATATTCGAGGCCCGAAAAAGCCATTGGAGGGGCGCTACATAATATCGGAATTCAATATCGAGACAGACGAATCACTTGGTCCACATGCAAGGAAATTCGTGCAACACTGTGGGTGCCTTGTAAGGGACAGACTTCCGATCAGTGCCCGTGAATGGAAGCAAAAGATCAACGAGCCTCAAGTTAGTTTTATCTCTTATCTTGATAAGAATTTAATTTGGGATGATATCCTTCAACATTTCACGTTGCAAGCGGATGATTATGATGATATCAACGATGATGAATTGAAGGAGCTAGTTCAAAAGTGGGCTATGAAGAAGATGGCCACACAATTCCAGACTTAGAAGAAATCCCTATACACGAAATACGTCAAGAAGAACCTAACACTCAATTTCAATACTAGTGGCCCGCTCGCGAAGTTGAGGCCCTACTGGAATGATTTTGTATAGTACAAGACATCGGAAGAGGGTGAGGAACGGGTGAGAAGGAACCAAGAGAATGCCCGACAGAAGGTATACCACCATGGGATGGGATCAGGTGGCTACACGACTACCATTCCCAAGTGGGAAAAAAATGAAAACAGACATTCTTGCCAAGGGTATCATACCAGAATCACTCAATTGGCCCAAACACGCGAAGAATTAGTTTTTCGCTCATGGGGAAAGATTGGACCTAGAGACCGGGAAGCTGGTTCATGGCCCAAAACTTGAAAGAGCAACACAAAGATTTTCTTATGCTCTACAAGCTAAAGCTATTGGTGCGTTTAGGCCCAATAGAGAGAAGGATGAACTGACGTATGCCATCGGGACTACTGAATACAGTGGCCGAATGAGAGGTTTAGGACGGAACATTTCTTGGGAGCATAGTTTCCCTAACGACAGAGATACCTACAGAAGCCGACAGAGAAGGAAGGATAAGGAAGCAGTGCGGATCAGCAGGTTGGAGGAATATATTCGTGAGTCATGGGAGGCGTTGCTTCAAGCACAGGAGCACGAAAAAGACATGCATGCTAGAATGCAGGATGAAATCATAAAGCAAGTGTAAATAGCAATGAGTGCCCAAAGGCAGACATCAGATCTAGGAATTAACATTAATATTAGCCCCCTTGATCAGTTGAAAAGCAGCTGCGCTTCCACGGAGTTGCCAAATCAAGATGACGCAATATGCTACGTTTTCTCGTGGATGATATCACTGCACTGTTTACATCATGTGAGCTACATATTCCAAAAGAGAATGCCACAATCATGGTGGCTCTTGGTGTTTTTTCGTCTCCAGATCCTACCAAGACACCAAGAATCCATGGGGCAATAATACCACCTAGATATGTTAGCGTCTCAGTGGATAGAGTTAACAAAGGTTTTAGTGATCTGGCTCTTGACATTCCAGGAGGTGATGGGGAGAAGACTCTAGGAGAAGCAGAGAAGACATTCATACTATGGCGTAAGCGCTACATCATTATTCCTGGGGTCTCTAGTCCACCGCCGCTTCCTCAACTGCCAGACAATAGGTGCGGACAAAAGTGAATGAAATAATTTTTTCACTAATTTTCTATTGACATGCATGATTAATAATAACAATTTTTTATACCTAATTATTATTTTTTGTACTCACACAGTAGGGCCTCCGCCAACCTAAGTCCAATTATTCAATCTCCAGATCATCATAGTGCTCCAGGCAATCAGGTGGCAACGCCACCACCGCCGCCATCTCCAAGGAGGTCTCCAACGACTGCCTCATCTCCCTTGATGACCAAGAAGCAGCCAGCTCCTAAGAGGTCCGCCCCGCAAACGAAGCCGTTGGCCCACTAGCCGGCAAAGAAGAAAGCCTCCTCTAATTCAGTTATTCCCCAAAAACTGTCTTACGAGAAAAGTGAAAATGAATTAAATGCTACAATATAAAAAGATGTGAACAGTTTCTTCAAAAAAGTAAGAAAGCAACGAGAAGCGAGGGAGAACCCGGAGAAACCGTACTTCTACCTACTTCCAGATCTTCTAAGAAAGAAGGTGGACCAAAAAAAAGCGAGAATCTCAAAAGACCCTGTCAAAATCGAACTACGACCGCTCTCTCACCAAGTCATTTGAGGCGGCGTAGAAAAAGACTAGAGCAGGGAAAGGTGTTGCACAACTCGGACAACAATCGCAACAATCAGTCCCCCTTCTTGTCATTCCTAATGAATATGGTTCAAACTTAGACTTACTGGACGTCGATTTTGAGGACCTGGCTCGGTTTTACGAGGATACCGGTTTGGACCTTGCCCAAGTGCTCGCTGAAGGACCATCTGCTCCGAAAGTGGATCCTTGAAAGAAATTTAAACATGAAAAGAGTCTATACAACCCTAAGGCCTTAGGTGAACTGGGTACGCAAATGTACCTGCTAAACAAGTGGTACATGGCGGCGTGTGAATAGGGAGAGAACTTTGTTTCTGTCAGAGTTAGAAACCAACATTACTTTCGTGGCGATGACGTTATATATGTCGAGTTTTTAGAATTACACCAACTATGCCACCTAGACTCTCTCGACAAAAGTCTCATTAGCTGCTATTGTCTGTAAGTGTGATTATTTTCTACTATTAAAGTGTATATATATATAAAGCTACATGTATATATATAAATTATATATCCTCACACTATATTTTTATATATGAGAGATAGCTTAGCTAGTAAGCAAATAATTGAGCAAATGTCCATATGTCTTGGTACACTCACTTGAGTATATATATATATATATATATATATATATATATATATATATATATATATACGTTGACTCTAGTTAATGTCGATCATATTTGTGTATAAAAACATATGCAGCAATCACTGGATATTGATGGTCATCGATATGGCCAATAGTCGGTTGAGCATCTTAGACTCGTTAAGAAAAGAGCAAACATAGTACCAAGACATGATAGATATTATCCAAGGGTAATTTAGTCTCTCTAGCAACTATATATACCCCGATCTCTTAACTGCAACAATTATTAAAGGCCAAATTAATTTTTTATTTTATTGGGCGCAGTGTTTGGAAAAGTTTCATTGAGGAACACCACATGAAACATTGCAAAGCACCACTGGATGTAATCGCACACAAAGTAAGTACTAGCTACATATATATATATATATATATATATATATATATATATATATATATATATATATATATATATATAATTCAATTAACACCATATATATATATATATAATTCAATTAACACCATGCATGCTTTTAATTCACCGGATCTTTTTTCTCATAAAAGTGGGTTCTGAGGCAAGAACAGGGGAACAACTACTGCGGATACTATGTTTGTGAGTTCATCATGGCGTACGCAAAAAGAACTCCTGAAGAGATCCTCAAAGTACGTTATATAAATATATTCATATATTCACAATTTCTTTTATTGCTCATATATATAAGTAATCACGTGACCAACACACACACACACACACACACATATATATATATATATATATATAAATACTTTTCCTTTAACTTTTATTGAAGACTCTATGGTTGAAGGAAAAAGTCATACGACGTGACCAACTGAAAGCAATTCAAGAGACCATAGCAGGATTTCTTAATGACCAGGTCTTAAACCCCGCCGACGAGTTCTACAATGACGTGAACGAAACATGGAAGCCAAACCAGATAGAGTGAATTTGTTATCCCAAGGATATGATAGAATATACAATGCAAGCTTTTATTCGAAAACCTATTAAAAAACCAAAACGAATCATCAATTGAAAAAAGAAAAAAAAAACATTTAGGGCCGGCCCACGTGGCCAGGCCGGGAGGCCTCTTTAGTCCCGGTTGGTATTACCAACCGGGACTAACCCGGGCTAGAAACCGGGACTAAAGGAGGGGTCCTTTAGTCCCGCATTCGTGCTCCCGGTTGGGAAACCGGGACTGAAAGAGTTTCCCATCCGGGAGTACAGCTCGTTTCTGTACTAGTGGTTCTACGGCTGTCAGGACAGCTTCATGATAATTTACGAGCTAACTTAAAGTATATTCAGCCTGTTCGGCTGGGGCTGAAACGATCGTATACGATCGTGGATTATTACTGCTGGCTGATTTGGTGTGAGAGAAAAATACTGTTCTGACTGAAAACTTACGATCGTTTACAACCAAGCGAACAGACTGATTGTTTTATATTTTAATAGAAGCTAAGACAGAAGCTAGTTATTAATAGGAACTAGTCTTATACACATATTTCAAAATTATTTAAGGATGTTATGTATAACATACTATTCATATTATGAGCTATATGTTAAAAGTTAGTATTATTAGAAAAGTTGTCTTTAAACTAGCAACTAGCTCGTTCTATTGAGCATAACCTCGGTATGGTTTGTCGAGGAGTCGATGACCTCGTAGCACTGGCTTCCACTAGAAAGAAGACAGAGAGCACATACGATAATGGTTGATAGACTACAAAAGCAATACCTCGAAGCGATATGCTGATCTTTGGGAAAAGAGAGATAGCGATGCATGGGGCCAGGGGCTAAACATGACATTGTGTTTTGTGCTGTGAAAATTACAGTCTTAGCTTATATAGATCAATATATATATGGAGCACGTTTTCCAGTATACATCAACATTCCTACTGGCTGAGTTATAGCAACTCCAAGAGTCAATGTAAAGATAGATGTCAAATCCAGTGATTTAGCCATTATCTAAAATAGAAAACTCACCAAAACAATAGAGTACAACAGCCTATCTAAAATTTGTCTTTCTCTATATTTGAAATCGTCACGTCATCAGATTGATCTCTTGCACGACACCGAGGCCCATTTGGACATGCACGAAACCTAGGCTCATCATGGGCTCCTAGCCAATCAGCGCACGGGACTCGCCGCTAGTGAGCGTGATGGCAAGCGGGGCCAACTAGCTTTATTTACCCACCGAGAAAGCGGGATACATGGCTGGGTATTTTACAATCTCAAAGACAATATATGTTGTAGGCCATTTTATGTTGCAAAAAGGCTAAACCAAACTCCATATTAGGAATAGCATCTCTCTTGGAGTTGCTCTTAGGGCTTTGTTTTGATACAAGAGCTAATTACAACTTCATCCGTTCCAAATTATAAGTCGCTTTGGTTTTTTTTTGTTCATCTATTTTTGTTATGTATCTTGACATAATATTATATCTAGATACATAACAAAATAGATCTACCAAAAAAATCAAAATAATTTATAATTTGGAATAGAGAGAGTAACTAGCTAAAAAATAGTTAAAATTAGTTTTAGTGCATCCAAACGAGAGGGCTAATAGGTAGGCTATTTTTTAGCCAAGTATTCAACTAATATTTAGCCAACTAATTAGCTAACCTTAGCTAATTTTAAGCCTGTCTAGTAAATAGACTTAGCTCATCTAGATAGGCTCCTAGTCTATTTCTCATCCCGTCGAGAAGATGAGAACATTTTGGCCCTGTTTGGGGACACACAATGAAGGCTGCTGTCCACGGCACCTAAAAATTGTTCCAAATTCAAAGCCAATTGTCCTTAGTTCCTTACACTCCTTTTATCCTAAAGACCATACGATTCTAGTTTCCCGAGGTAAAATTAGGTGAGAGGAAAAGTGATGCACGTGTCCCTAGTAAATTTCTATGCACACTCGCCATGTATCAGTAAAAGCATTTTAATGATTGCACCTAAGCATTTTAATGATTGCACCTAATATACTACTCTATTCGTTTCAAGTTATAAGACGTTTTGGGGTTTTATAGATATATTATTTTTGCTATATTTGGATATATAGTACACATCTAAGTGCATAGTAAAAATTATATATATCTAAAAACTAAAATATCTTATACTTGAGAATGAAGTAGCATCTCCAGGTCTACATAGTTACATTCTTTCTTAGACATGGTTTGAAATCTAGAATTACATATTTTTTAGGACCGAGGAAATGTATTCTAAATCAAAACTAGGTAGTATACAATTCCAGGCAAAAAAAAAAACGAGACACGCAATAGTATTATGTCAGGAAATTATAGGATTGGACATAACACCTGGCGTAGGCCATCATCCAAGCCAAGTTCCCCTTCCTCTCGAACCAATCAGACGAGTGCCTCGTGAAGTCGTGATATCGTACTACACCAGCAGGTTGCCCAGCACACCACTACACCAACGAGACTGCTGCACCGCAAGGTAGGTTTCGCCGCAGAGGCGCAGACCGGCGGCGTCAGCTCTCAGCTGTCACACTCACACCCGAAACCCGCATGTGCCGTTGACCGCCGCCATTTCCTCTCTCGGCCCAAACAGCCACCAACAAGACACGGCCCAGGCTCCCCTCCCTGCACCGCGCCCCATACACCCGCGCCCGCTGACACTCCTCCCCGCCAACCACCCTTCGCGTCGCCCACGACCCGTCGTACACCCGGTCCTCCCTCCTTTGCTGACTTCGTTCCCCTCCCCGTCCCCCGTCCCCCGATCGCGCAGCTACGGCGGAACCCTAGCGACGAATTCCCTGCCGAATCGAGGATTCCAAGTAAGTTCTGCTCCTCCTTGCGCTCCATTCTGCCCCAATTTGTTCGGGGCCGTGCTGGTTCGGTTAGATCTGAGCATCCGGGTTTGCATCGTTAGGGTTCCGACCGCGGGGACCGCGGGAGCCGCATTCCGGGAGCGGGTGATGGCGACCTGCCGCAAGATGGCGCGCGCCGACGTTGCCGAGCTGAAGCAGCACCTGGTGAAGCGGCTGGGCCGGGAGCGGGCGGCCAAGTACTTCGCGCACCTCACCAGGCTGCTGAATCTGAAGCTCACCAAGGTGGAGTTCGACAGGCTCTGCGTCTCCACCATCGGCAAGGAGAACATCGCGCTGCACAACGCGCTCATTAGGGGGATCATAGGCAATGCTCTGTCGGGGGTGCCTCCGCCCAGCCGGCAGGCGGTGACGGGGCAGTCGGGCACCACCACCGCCCCGAGTGGGCAGTGCGTCGGCGTCGTGCTGCCGGTGGTGGGGAATGTGGGGGCAGTGCTTGATTCGGGTGATGGTCAGCTGGCGAGGGAGCAGGGGGCGCCGGTCGGGAAGGTGGTGTCCGTGGAAGATGGGGAGGAGGTGGAGCAGGTCAGGTCTGCTCCGTGCGTCCAGAGCCGGAGCCCGATAACAACGCCATTGGGGATTTCAGTCGCTGGCGGCAGTGGTATGAGGGTAAGGAGGAGGTTGGATGATCCAGTGGCGTCATGCTATGATTCTGGACATTTGCTGGATACGAGTTCTCTGTGCGAGGGTTTGCAGCGGCGGCTGCACAGCAACGGCACTGGAGTGACGGTGCAAGCCGTCAATGCTTTGAATTGTGGATTAGATGAGTTGTTGCGAAGGTTGATTAAACCGTGCGTGGATTTGTCGAGGGTAAGAGCCAGCAGTAGAAGAATTAGCAAAGTCAATGAAAGGTTTGCTGGTAGAATGAATTCGTTGCAACAACCAAATCAGGGTCACTGTACAACGTTGCAAGATTTTGCAGTTGCTGTGCAATCTGATCCACGTTTGCTTGGTCCAAATTGGCCCACACAAATCGAGAAGATACAGTCAATGTCATTTGGAGGAGAGTGATACATAGTAGCCTGTTATAGCTGATGAACTTCTCTAAAGGGGATGCTGTTTGCTGCCATTGAAGGAAATGAAGCGGCAGACCAACAACAGGGCTACAAAATCTGAGTATTGCAGTACTCACAAGCAAGAAATACCAAGGCCCAACAGGTGAACAAAGGGAGATGCAACAGACAGTGTAGCATAAATTCTTTCTTGGGAACATATAGCCCGTTGATAATAAATTGAAGAATCAATAGGGTTGGCTGATGTCCAGGTCAAGCTGAGTAACTCGTCGACAAACATATCCTCAGCTCTTGGCACAAAAAACATGTTCTGATAGTATTAGAGATTTGTTGTGATGTTGTAATAGAGCATTTTCCCCTTATTACAGACTTAAATGGAACCATTTTTCGCAGTGAT